>NW_028139159.1:600000-763890 GCF_964270905.1 Leucopleurus acutus
CACGGCACGCTGAGCCTTTGGTTAATTCCTCTTCCTGGTGGGAAATGAGAGTTAAATTTGCCCGTCCAGACACTTCCAGCTAGTCTCTCATTGGTTCTCCCTATTCCTGTTCATCTTCCGCAGAAATTGCAAATGGGCCAAACAGGAGGTTAAAGGCACTGACTCTCCAAGTCGGGAGTGTGTTAGTAAAGCGTCTGGAATGTTGCACCCGAGTACCAGGGGACGAGAACTGAGACATATTGGAACACGTTTCCCGATCACACAGTTGATCATACTCTGGGTTCCACGTGCATGTTTTAGCTGAAGGAAGAATCCCTTAAACCTGGAGAGTTGAGACCCGTGGAATGGGTACCATGCAATATGACTTCAAAGGGTCTTCATTTGCTCACCGAACCTCTCCAATCCTATCACTGCTGCGTTTATGCCCCTGTACACACGCTTGATTTTCTTTCGGAGACATAGCAATCCATAGGTTTGAAAATTCTTACTAGTCAGGTACATTCTTAGGCGTTTAATATGGGCTGTTGAGTCCATTTCGTTGAGCAAGGAGTAGTTCTTGTCTATTCCATATTTGGCTTAAGGAACTTTATCTGTGCTCATTTCAATCTCTGGTTTTATGCAGCACCCCAACTCACCTTTCCCCTTAAGCAAGCATAAGTTGGTTTTCTAAATTTGAGACCCTGTTCTGTTTTGTAATCCAGTTCCTGTGTAGCCAAGTTTACATTCGGTGTATTAGTGATATCTTATGATGTTTTTTTTCTGTGTGACTTATTTCAGTTAGAATCATCATACCTGAATCCACTCATTATGCTGCTACGGGCCTGATGACATAGATTTCATTGCTGAGTGATATTGCATTGTACGTAAGTACCACAACTTCTTTATCCATTTTTCACTTTCTGCGATATTGAACTTGTACCGTAAACGATGTTCTTGTAAACAGAGCCGTCCCAAACTTTGGGGTGGCTGTGTCTTTTTGATTTTAATTTCCCTAAGCTATAGGACTATAAGTGGAAGTGCCCTAGGCTCTGTTGCTTTGTTTTTTAGATGTTTCAGGAAACACCATACACCTCTCCCGACTGGCTGTTGACAATTTACATCCCGCCCATCAGCATAACAAGGCTCCCAGTTCTCCATGGCCTGTCCTGCCTTTCTGGATTTTACACTTTTTTCAGATGGCCCTTTTGACCGGGGGGAAGTGAGACTTCATTGTAGTGCAGATTTCCTTTGCAAGCTTGCTTGGTTGGCCAAAAAGGGCGTATGCGTTTTTTCCTGAATATATTCAGGAAAAAACGCATACGCCCTTTTTGGCCAAGTGCATCATTGTGGACGTTCTGCCTCTTTTCCTATGCTTTAAATGCAATTCCAGTCTACCTCCTGAAATCGGTTTCCTGCAATTCTGCCCCGCTTTCAAGTCCTCTTGGCAGCCTTACTTCAGTATATTTTTGGACGATAGCTGTCATTTATAACTCTGCAGGTTTGTGAATTACAGTGCCCCTGAGCTCCTTTCTTCAACTCGCTTTCTTGTGAGCTGGACGCAACACCACAGGATTGCTTCAGGCCCTAATCTGGTTCCAGCACGGCACGCTGAGCCTTTGGTTAATTCCTCTTCCTGGTGGGAAATGAGAGTTAAATTTGCCCGTCCAGACACCTCCAGCTAGTCTCTCTTTGGTTCTCCCTATTCCTGTTCATCTTCCGCAGAAATTGCAAACTGGGCCAAACAGGAGGTTAAAGGCACTGACTCTCCAAGTCGGGAGAGTGTTAGTAAAGCGTCTGGAATGTTGCACCCGAGTACCAGGGGACGAGAATTGAGACATATTGGAACACGTCTCCCGATCACACGGTTGATCATACTCTGGGTTCCACGTGCATGTTTTAGCTGAAGGAAGAATCCCTTAAACCTTGAGAGTTGAGACCCGTGGAATGGGTACCAAGCAATATGACTTCAAAGGGTCTTCATTTGCTCACCGAACCTCTCCAATCCTATCACTGCTGCGTTTATGCCCCTGTACACACGCTTGATTCTCTTTCAGAGACATAGCAATCCATAGGTTTTAAGATACTTACTAGTCAGGTACATTCTTAGGCGTTTAATATGGGCTGTTGAGTCCATTTCGTTGAGCAAGGAGTAGTTCTTGTCTATTCCATATTTGGCTTAAGGAACTTTATCTGTGCTCATTTCAATCTCTGGTTTTATGCAGCACCCCAACTCACCTTTCCCCTTAAGCAAGCATAAGTTGGTTTTCTAAATTTGAGACCCTGTTCTGTTTTGTAATCCAGTTCCTGAGTAGCCAAGTTTACATTCCGTGTATTAGTGATATCTTATGATGTTTCTTTTTCTGTGTGAGTTATTTCAGTTAGAATCATCATACCTGAATCCACTCATTATGCTGCTATGGGCCTGATGACATAGATTTCATTGCTGAGTGATATTGCATTGTACGTAAGTACCACAACTTCTTTATCCATTTTTCACTTTCTGCGATATTGAACTTGTACCGTAAACGAGGTTCTTGTAAACAGAGCCGTCCCAAACTTTGGGGTGGCTGTGTCTTTCTGATTTTAATTTCCCAAGCTACAGGACCATAAGTGGAAGTGCCCTAGGCTCTGTTGCTTTGTTTTTTAGATGTTTCAGGAAACACCATACACCTCTCCCGAGTGGCTGTTGGCAATTTACATTCCGCCCATCAGCATAACAAGGCTCCCAGTTCTCCATGGCCTGTCCTGCCTTTCTGGATTTTACACTTTTTTCAGATGGCCCTTTTGACCGGGGGGAAGTGAGACTTCATTGTAGTGCAGATTTCCTTTACAAGCTTGCTTGGTTGGCCAAAAAGGGCGTATGCGTTTTCTCCTGAATATATTCAGGAAAAAACGCATACGCCCTTTTTGGCCAAGTGCATCATTGTGGACGTTCTGCCTCTTTTCCTATGCTTTAAATGCAATTCCAGTCTACCTCCTGAAATCGGTTTCCTGCAATTCTGCCCCGCTTTCAAGTCCTCTTGGCAGCCTTACTTCAGTATATTTTTGGATGATAGCTGTCATTTATAACTCTGCAGGTTTGTGAATTACAGTGCCCCTGAGCTCCTTTCTTCAACTCGCTTTCTTGTGAGCTGGCCGCAACACCGCAGGATTGCTTCAGGCCCTAATCTGGTTCCGGCACGGCACGCTGAGCCTTTGGTTAATTCCTCTTCCTGGTGGGAAATGAGAGTTAAATTTGCCCGTCCAGACACCTCCAGCTAGTCTCTCTTTGGTTCTCCCTATTCCTGTTCATCTTCCGCAGAAATTGCAAACTGGGCCAAACAGGAGGTTAAAGGCACTGACTCTCCAAGTCGGGAGAGTGTTAGTAAAGCGTCTGGAATGTTGCACCCGAGTACCAGGGGACGAGAACTGAGACATATTGGAACACGTCTCACGATCACACGGTTGATCATAATCTGGGTTCCACGTGCATGTTTTACCTGAAGGCAGAGTCCCTTAAACCTGGAGAGTTGAGACCCGTGGAATGGGTACCATGCAATATGACTTCAAAGGGTCTTCATTTGCTCACCGAACCTCTCCAATCCTATCACTGCTGCGTTTATGCCCCTGTACACACGCTTGATTTTCTTTCAGAGACATAGCAATCCATAGGTTTTAAGATACTTATTGTCAGGTACATTCTTAGGCGTTTAATATGAGCTGTTGAGTCCATTTCGTTGAGCAAGGAGTAGTTCTTGTCTATTCTATATTTGGCTTAAGGAACTTTATCTGTGCTCATTTCAATCTCTGGTTTGATGCAGCACCCCAACTCACCTTTCCCCTTAAGCAAGCATAAGTTGGTTTTCTAAATTTGAGACCCTGTTCTGTTTTGTAATCCAGTTCCTGTGTAGCCAAGTTTACATCCCGTGTATTAGTGATATCTTATGATGTTTCTTTTTCTGTGTGACTTATTTCAGTTAGAATCATCATACCTGAATCCACTCATTATGCTGCTACGGGCCTGATGACATAGATTTCATTGCTGAGTGATATTGCATTGTACGTAAGTACCACAACTTCTTTATCCATTTTTCACTTTCTGCGCTATTGAACTTGTACCGTAAACGAGGTTCTTGTAAACAGAGCCGTCCCAAACTTTGGGGTGGCTGTGTCTTTTTGATTTTAATTTCCCTAAGCTATAGGACCATAAGTGGAAGTGCCCTAGGCTGTGTTGCTTTGTTTTTTAGATGTTTCAGGAAACACTATACACCTCTCCAGAGTGGCTGTTGGCAATTTACATCCCGCCCATCAGCATAACAAGGCTCCCAGTTCTCCATGGCCTGTCCTGCCTTTCTGGATTTTACACTTTTTTCAGATGGCCCTTTTGACCGGGGGGAAGTGAGACTTCATTGTAGTGCAGATTTCCTTTGCAAGCTTGCTTGGTTGGCCAAAAAGGGCGTATGCGTTTTTTCCTGAATATATTCAGGAAAAAACGCATACGCCCTTTTTGGCCAAGTGCATCATTGTGGACGTTCTGCCTCTTTTCCTATGCTTTAAATGCAATTCCAGTCTACCTCCTGAAATCGGTTTCCTGCAATTCTGCCCCGCTTTCAAGTCCTCTTGGCAGCCTTACTTCAGTATATTTTTGGACGATAGCTGTCATTTATAACTCTGCAGGTTTGTGAATTACAGTGCCCCTGAGCTCCTTTCTTCAACTCGCTTTCTTGTGAGCTGGCCGCAACACCGCAGGATTGCTTCAGGCCCTAATCTGGTTCCGGCACGGCACGCTGAGCCTTTGGTTAATTCCTCTTCCTGGTGGGAAATGAGAGTTAAATTTGCCCGTCCAGACACCTCCAGCTAGTCTCTCATTGGTTCTCCCTATTCCTGTTCATCTTCCGCAGAAATTGCAAATGGGCCAAACAGGAGGTTAAAGGCACTGACTCTCCAAGTCGGGAGAGTGTTAGTAAAGCGTCTGGAATGTTACACCCGAGTACCAGGGGACGAGAATTGAGACATATTGGAACACGTCTCCCGATCACACGGTTGATCATACTCTGGGTTCCACGTGCATGTTTTACCTGAAGGAAGAATCCCTTAAACCTGGAGAGTTGAGACCCGTGGAATGGGTACTAAGCAATATGACTTCAAAGGGTCTTCATTTGCTCACCAAACCTCTCCAATCCTATCACTGCTGCGTTTATGCCCCTGTACACACGCTTGATTCTCTTTCAGAGACATAGCAATCCATAGGTTTTAAGATACTTACTAGTCAGGTACATTCTTAGGCGTTTAATATGGGCTGTTGAGTCCATTTCGTTGAGCAAGGAGTAGTTCTTGTCTATTCCATATTTGGCTTAAGGAACTTTATCTGTGCTCATTTCAATCTCTGGTTTTATGCAGCACCCCAACTCACCTTTCCCCTTAAGCAAGCATAAGTTGGTTTTCTAAATTTGAGACCCTGTTCTGTTTTGTAATCCAGTTCCTGTGTAGCCAAGTTTACATTCCGTGTATTAGTGATATCTTATGATGTTTCTTTTTCTGTGTGACTTATTTCAGTTAGAATCATCATACCTGAATCCACTCATTATGCTGCTATGGGCCTGATGACATAGATTTCATTGCTGAGTGATATTGCATTGTATGTAAGTACCACAACTTCTTTATCCATTTTTCACTTTCTGCGATATTGAACTTGTACCGTAAACGATGTTCTTGTAAACAGAGCCGTCCCAAACTTTGGGGTGGCTGTGTCTTTCTGATTTTAATTTCCCAAGCTACAGGACCATAAGTGGAAGTGCCCTAGGCTCTGTTGCTTTGTTTTTTAGATGTTTCAGGAAACACCATACACCTCTCCCGAGTGGCTGTTGGCAATTTACATCCCGCCCATCAGCATAACAAGGCTCCCAGTTCTCCATGGCCTGTCCTGCCTTTCTGGATTTTACACTTTTTTCAGATGGCCCTTTTGACCGGGGGGAAGTGAGACTTCATTGTAGTGCAGATTTCCTTTACAAGCTTGCTTGGTTGGCCAAAAAGGGCGTATGCGTTTTTTCCTGAATATATTCAGGAAAAAACGCATACGCCCTTTTTGGCCAAGTGCATCATTGTGGACGTTCTGCCTCTTTTCCTATGCTTTAAATGCAATTCCAGTCTACCTCCTGAAATCGGTTTCCTGCAATTCTGCCCCGCTTTCAAGTCCTCTTGGCAGCCTTACTTCAGTATATTTTTGGATGATAGCTGTCATTTATAACTCTGCAGGTTTGTGAATTACAGTGCCCCTGAGCTCCTTTCTTCAACTCGCTTTCTTGTGAGCTGGCCGCAACACCACAGGATTGCTTCAGGCCCTAATCTGGTTCCGGCACGGCACGCTGAGCCTTTGGTTAATTCCTCTTCCTGGTGGGAAATGAGAGTTAAATTTGCCCGTCCAGACACCTCCAGCTAGTCTCTCTTTGGTTCTCCCTATTCCTGTTCATCTTCCGCAGAAATTGCAAACTGGGCCAAACAGGAGGTTAAAGGCACTGACTCTCCAAGTCGGGAGAGTGTTAGTAAAGCGTCTGGAATGTTGCACCCGAGTACCAGGGGACGAGAACTGAGACATATTGGAACACGTCTCCCGATCACACGGTTGATCATACTCTGGGTTCCACGTGCATGTTTTACCTGAAGGCAGAGTCCCTTAAACCTGGAGAGTTGAGACCCGTGGAATGGGTACCATGCAATATGACTTCAAAGGGTCTTCATTTGCTCACCGAACCTCTCCAATCCTATCACTGCTGCGTTTATGCCCCTGTACACACGCTTGATTTTCTTTCAGAGACATAGCAATCCATAGGTTTTAAGATACTTATTGTCAGGTACATTCTTAGGCGTTTAATATGGGCTGTTGAGTCCATTTCGTTGAGCAAGGAGTAGTTCTTGTCTATTCTATATTTGGCTTAAGGAACTTTATCTGTGCTCATTTCAATATCTGGTTTGATGCAGCACCCCAACTCACCTTTCCCCTTAAGCAAGCATAAGTTGGTTTTCTAAATTTGAGACCCTGTTCTGTTTTGTAATCCAGTTCCTGTGTAGCCAAGTTTACATCCCGTGTATTAGTGATATCTTATGATGTTTCTTTTTCTGTGTGACTTATTTCAGTTAGAATCATCATACCTGAATCCACTCATTATGCTGCTACGGGCCTGATGACATAGATTTCATTGCTGAGTGATATTGCATTGTACATAAGTACCACAACTGTTTTATCCATTTTTCACTTTCTGCACTATTGAACTTGTACCATAAACGAGGTTCTTGTAAACAGAGCCGTCCCAAACTTTGGGGTGGCTGTGTCTTTTTGATTTTAATTTCCCTAAGCTATAGGACCATAAGTGGAAGTGCCCTAGGCTCTGTTGCTTTGTTTTTTAGATGTTTCAGGAAACACCATACACCTCTCCCGAGTGGCTGTTGGCAATTTACATCCCGCCCATCAGCATAACAAGGCTCCCAGTTCTCCATGGCCTGTCCTGCCTTTCTGGATTTTACACTTTTTTCAGATGGCCCTTTTGACCGGGGGGAAGTGAGACTTCATTGTAGTGCAGATTTCCTTTGCAAGCTTGCTTGGTTGGCCAAAAAGGGCGTATGCGTTTTTTCCTGAATATATTCAGGAAAAAACGCATACGCCCTTTTTGGCCAAGTGCATCATTGTGGACGTTCTGCCTCTTTTCCTATGCTTTAAATGCAATTCCAGTCTACCTCCTGAAATCGGTTTCCTGCAATTCTGCCCCGCTTTCAAGTCCTCTTGACAGCCTTACTTCAGTATATTTTTGGATGATAGCTGTCATTTATAACTCTGCAGGTTTGTGAATTACAGTGCCCCTGAGCTCCTTTCTTCAACTCGCTTTCTTGTGAGCTGGCCGCAACACTGCAGGATTGCTTCAGGCCCTAATCTGGTTCCGGCACAGCACGCTGAGCCTTTGGTTAATTCCTCTTCCTGGTGGGAAATGAGAGTTAAATTTGCCCGTCCAGACACCTCCACCTAGTGTCTCATTGGTTCTTCCTATTCCTGTTCATCTTCCGCAGAAATTGCAAATGGGCCAAACAGGAGGTTAAAGGCACTGACTCTCCAAGTCGGGAGAGTGTTAGTAAAGCGTCTGGAATGTTACACCCGAGTACCAGGGGACGAGAATTGAGACATATTGGAACACGTCTCCCGATCACACGGTTGATCATACTCTGGGTTCCACGTGCATGTTTTACCTGAAGGAAGAATCCCTTAAACCTGGAGAGTTGAGACCCGTGGAATGTGTACCAAGCAATATGACTTCAAAGGGTCTTCATTTGCTCACCGAACCTCTCCAATCCTATCACTGCTGCGTTTATGCCCCTGTACACACGCTTGATTCTCTTTCAGAGACATAGCAATCCATAGGTTTTAAGATACTTACTAATCAGGTACATTCTTAGGCGTTTAATATGGGCTGTTGAGTCCATTTCGTTGAGCAAGGAGTAGTTCTTGTCTATTCCATATTTGGCTTAAGGAACTTTATCTGTGCTCATTTCAATCTCTGGTTTTATGCAGCACCCCAACTCACCTTTCCCCTTAAGCAAGCATAAGTTGGTTTTCTAAATTTGAGACCCTGTTCTGTTTTGTAATCCAGTTCCTGTGTAGCCAAGTTTACATTCGGTGTATTAGTGATATCTTATGATGTTTCTTTTTCTGTGTGACTTATTTCAGTTAGAATCATCATACCTGAATCCACTCATTATGCTGCTACGGGCCTGATGACATAGATTTCATTGCTGAGTGATATTGCATTGTACGTAAGTACCACAACTTCTTTATCCATTTTTCACTTTCTGTGATATTGAACTTGTACCGTAAACGATGTTCTTGTAAACAGAGCCGTCCCAAACTTTGGGGTGGCTGTGTCTTTTTGATTTTAATTTCCCTAAGCTATAGGACCATAAGTGGAAGTGCCCTAGGCTCTGTTGCTTTGTTTTTTAGATGTTTCAGGAAACACCATACACCTCTCCCGACTGGCTGTTGGCAATTTACATCCCGCCCATCAGCATAACAAGGCTCCCTGTTCTCCATGGCCTGTCCTGCCTTTCTGGATTTTACACTTTTTTCAGATGGCCCTTTTGACCGGGGGGAAGTGAGACTTCATTGTAGTGCAGATTTCCTTTGCAAGCTTGCTTGGTTGGCCAAAAAGGGCGTATGCGTTTTTTCCTGAATATATTCAGGAAAAAACGCATACGCCCTTTTTGGCCAAGTGCATCATTGTGGACGTTCTGCCTCTTTTCCTATGCTTTAAATGCAATTCCAGTCTACCTCCTGAAATCGGTTTCCTGCAATTCTGCCCCGCTTTCAAGTCCTCTTGGCAGCCTTACTTCAGTATATTTTTGGACGATAGCTGTCATTTATAAGTCTGCAGGTTTGTGAATTACAGTGCCCCTGAGCTCCTTTCTTCAACTCGCTTTCTTGTGAGCTGGCCGCAACACCGCAGGATTGCTTCAGGCCCTAATCTGGTTCCGGCACGGCACGCTGAGCCTTTGGTTAATTCCTCTTCCTGGTGGGAAATGAGAGTTAAATTTGCCCGTCCAGACACCTCCAGCTAGTCTCTCATTGGTTCTCCCTATTCCTGTTCATCTTCTGCAGAAATTGCAAATGGGCCAAACAGGAGGTTAAAGGCACTGACTCTCCAAGTCGGGAGAGTGTTTGTAAAGCGTCTGGAATGTTACACCCGAGTACCAGGGGAGGAGAATTGAGACATATTGGAACACGTCTCCCGATCACACGGTTGATCATACTCTGGGTTCCACGTGCATGTTTTAGCTGAAGGAAGAATCCCTTAAACCTGGAGAGTTGAGACCCGTGGAATGGGTACCATGCAATATGACTTCAAAGGGTCTTCATTTGCTCACCGAACCTCTCCAATCCTATCACTGCTGCGTTTATGCCCCTGTACACACGCTTGATTTTCTTTCAGAGACATAGCAATCCATAGGTTTTAAGATACTTACTAGTCAGGTACATTCTTAGGCGTTTAATATGGGGTGTTCAGTCCATTTCGTTGAGCAAGGAGTAGTTCTTGTCTATTCCATATTTGGCTTAAGGAACTTTATCTGTGCTCATTTCAATCTCTGGTTTTATGCAGCACCCCAACTCACCTTTCCCCTTAAGCAAGCATAAGTTGGTTTTCTAAATTTGAGACCCTGTTCTGTTTTGTAATCCAGTTCCTGTGTAGCCAAGTTTACATTCGGTGTATTAGTGATATCTTATGATGTTTCTTTTTCTGTGTGACTTATTTCAGTTAGAATCATCATACCTGAATCCACTCATTATGCTGCTACGGGCCTGATGACATAGATTTCATTGCTGAGTGATATTGCATTGTACGTAAGTACCACAACTTCTTTATCCATTTTTCACTTTCTGTGATATTGAACTTGTACCGTAAACGATGTTCTTGTAAACAGAGCCGTCCCAAACTTTGGGGTGGCTGTGTCTTTTTGATTTTAATTTCCCTAAGCTATAGGACCATAAGTGGAAGTGCCCTAGGCTCTGTTGCTTTGTTTTTTAGATGTTTCAGGAAACACCATACACCTCTCCCGACTGGCTGTTGGCAATTTACATCCCGCCCATCAGCATAACAAGGCTCCCAGTTCTCCATGGCCTGTCCTGCCTTTCTGGATTTTACACTTTTTTCAGATGGCCCTTTTGACCGGGGGGAAGTGAGACTTCATTGTAGTGCAGATTTCCTTTGCAAGCTTGCTTGGTTGGCCAAAAAGGGCGTATGCGTTTTTTCCTGAATATATTCAGGAAAAAACGCATACGCCCTTTTTGGCCAAGTGCATCATTGTGGACGTTCTGCCTCTTTTCCTATGCTTTAAATGCAATTCCAGTCTACCTCCTGAAATCGGTTTCCTGCAATTCTGCCCCGCTTTCAAGTCCTCTTGGCAGCCTTACTTCAGTATATTTTTGGACGATAGCTGTCATTTATAACTCTGCAGGTTTGTGAATTACAGTGCCCCTGAGCTCCTTTCTTCAACTCGCTTTCTTGTGAGCTGGCCGCAACACCGCAGGATTGCTTCAGGCCCTAATCTGGTTCCGGCATGGCACGCTGAGTCTTTGGTTAATTCCTCTTCCTGGTGGGAAATGAGAGTTAAATTTGCCCGTCCAGACACCTCCAGCTAGTCTCTCTTTGGTTCTCCCTATTCCTGTTCATCTTCCGCAGAAATTGCAAACTGGGCCAAACAGGAGGTTAAAGGCACTGACTCTCCAAGTCGGGAGAGTGTTAGTAAAGCGTCTGGAATGTTGCACCCGAGTACCAGGGGACGAGAACTGAGACATATTGGAACACGTCTCCCGATCACACGGTTGATCATACTCTGGGTTCCACGTGCATGTTTTACCTGAAGGCAGAGTCCCTTAAACCTGGAGAGTTGAGACCCGTGGAATGGGTACCATGCAATATGACTTCAAAGGGTCTTCATTTGCTCACCGAACCTCTCCAATCCTATCACTGCTGCGTTTATGCCCCTGTACACACGCTTGATTTTCTTTCAGAGACATAGCAATCCATAGGTTTTAAGATACTTATTGTCAGGTACATTCTTAGGCGTTTAATATGGGGTGTTGAGTCCATTTCGTTGAGCAAGGAGTAGTTCTTGTCTATTCTATATTTGGCTTAAGGAACTTTATCTGTGCTCATTTCAATCTCTGGTTTGATGCAGCACCCCAACTCACCTTTCCCCTTAAGCAAGCATAAGTTGGTTTTCTAAATTTGAGACCCTGTTCTGTTTTGTAATCCAGTTCCTGTGTAGCCAAGTTTACATCCCGTGTATTAGTGATATCTTATGATGTTTCTTTTTCTGTGTGACTTATTTCAGTTAGAATCATCATACCTGAATCCACTCATTATGCTGCTACGGGCCTGATGACATAGATTTCATTGCTGAGTGATATTGCATTGTACGTAAGTACCACAACTTCTTTATCCATTTTTCACTTTCTGCGCTATTGAACTTGTACCGTAAACGAGGTTCTTGTAAACAGAGCCGTCCCAAACTTTGGGGTGGCTGTGTCTTTTTGATTTTAATTTCCCTAAGCTATAGGACCATAAGTGGAAGTGCCCTAGGCTCTGTTGCTTTGTTTTTTAGATGTTTCAGGAAACACCATACACCTCTCCCGAGTGGCTGTTGGCAATTTACATCCCGCCCATCAGCATAACAAGGCTCCCAGTTCTCCATGGCCTGTCCTGCCTTTCTGGATTTTACACTTTTTTCAGATGGCCCTTTTGACCGGGGGGAAGTGAGACTTCATTGTAGTGCAGATTTCCTTTGCAAGCTTGCTTGGTTGGCCAAAAAGGGCGTATGCGTTTTTTCCTGAATATATTCAGGAAAAAACGCATACGCCCTTTTTGGCCAAGTGCATCATTGTGGACGTTCTGCCTCTTTTCCTATGCTTTAAATGCAATTCCAGTCTACCTCCTGAAATCGGTTTCCTGCAATTCTGCCCCGCTTTCAAGTCCTCTTGACAGCCTTACTTCAGTATATTTTTGGATGATAGCTGTCATTTATAACTCTGCAGGTTTGTGAATTACAGTGCCCCTGAGCTCCTTTCTTCAACTCGCTTTCTTGTGAGCTGGCCGCAACACCGCAGGATTGCTTCAGGCCCTAATCTGGTTCCGGCACAGCACGCTGAGCCTTTGGTTAATTCCTCTTCCTGGTGGGAAATGAGAGTTAAATTTGCCCGTCCAGACACCTCCACCTAGTGTCTCATTGGTTCTTCCTATTCCTGTTCATCTTCCGCAGAAATTGCAAATGGGCCAAACAGGAGGTTAAAGGCACTGACTCTCCAAGTCGGGAGAGTGTTAGTAAAGCGTCTGGAATGTTACACCCGAGTACCAGGGGACGAGAATTGAGACATATTTGAACACGTCTCCCGATCACACGGTTGATCATACTCTGGGTTCCACGTGCATGTTTTACCTGAAGGAAGAATCCCTTAAACCTGGAGAGTTGAGACCCGTGGAATGGGTACCAAGCAATATGACTTCAAAGGGTCTTCATTTGCTCACCGAACCTCTCCAATCCTATCACTGCTGCGTTTATGCCCCTGTACACACGCTTGATTCTCTTTCAGAGACATAGCAATCCATAGGTTTTAAGATACTTACTAGTCAGGTACATTCTTAGGCGTTTAATATGGGCTGTTGAGTCCATTTCGTTGAGCAAGGAGTAGTTCTTGTCTATTCTATATTTGGCTTAAGGAACTTTATCTGTGCTCATTTCAATCTCTGGTTTTATGCAGCACCCCAACTCACCTTTCCCCTTAAGCAAGCATAAGTTGGTTTTCTAAATTTGAGACCCTGTTCTGTTTTGTAATCCAGTTCCTGTGTAGCCAAGTTTACATTCCGTGTATTAGTGATATCTTATGATGTTTCTTTTTCTGTGTGACTTATTTCAGTTAGAATCATCATACCTGAATCCACTCATTATGCTGCTATGGGCCTGATGACATAGATTTCATTGCTGAGTGATATTGCATTGTACGTAAGTACCACAACTTCTTTATCCATTTTTCACTTTCTGCGCTATTGAACTTGTACCGTAAACGAGGTTCTTGTAAACAGAGCCGTCCCAAACTTTGGGGTGGCTGTGTCTTTCTGATTTTAATTTCCCAAGCTACAGGACCATAAGTGGAAGTGCCCTAGGCTCTGTTGCTTTGTTTTTTAGATGTTTCAGGAAACACCATACACCTCTCCCGAGTGGCTGTTGGCAATTTACATCCCGCCCATCAGCATAACAAGGCTCCCAGTTCTCCATGGCCTGTCCTGCCTTTCTGGATTTTACACTTTTTTCAGATGGCCCTTTTGACCGGGGGGAAGTGAGACTTCATTGTAGTGCAGATTTCCTTTGCAAGCTTGCTTGGTTGGCCAAAAAGGGCGTATGCGTTTTTTCCTGAATATATTCAGGAAAAAACGCATACGCCCTTTTTGGCCAAGTGCATCATTGTGGACGTTCTGCCTCTTTTCCTATGCTTTAAATGCAATTCCAGTCTACCTCCTGAAATCGGTTTCCTGCAATTCTGCCCCGCTTTCAAGTCCTCTTGGCAGCCTTACTTCAGTATATTTTTGGACGATAGCTGTCATTTATAACTCTGCAGGTTTGTGAATTACAGTGCCCCTGAGCTCCTTTCTTCAACTCGCTTTCTTGTGAGCTGGCCGCAACACCGCAGGATTGCTTCAGGCCCTAATCTGGTTCCGGCACGGCACGCTGAGCCTTTGGTTAATTCCTCTTCCTGGTGGGAAATGAGAGTTAAATTTGCCCGTCCAGACACCTCCAGCTAGTCTCTCAGTGGTTCTCCCTATTCCTGTTCATCTTCCGCAGAAATTGCAAATGGGCCAAACAGGAGGTTAAAGGCACTGACTCTCCAAGTCGGGAGAGTGTTTGTAAAGCGTCTGGAATGTTATACCCGAGTACCAGGGGATGAGAATTGAGACATATTGGAACACGTCTCCCGATCACACGGTTGATCATACTCTGGGTTCCACATGCATGTTTTAGCTGAAGGAAGAATCCCTTAAACCTGGAGAGTTGAGACCCGTGGAATGGGTACCATGCAATATGACTTCAAAGGGTCTTCATTTGCTCACCGAACCTCTCCAATCCTATCACTGCTGCGTTTATGCCCCTGTACACACGCTTGATTTTCTTTCAGAGACATAGCAATCCATAGGTTTTAAGATACTTACTAGTCAGGTACATTCTTAGGCGTTTAATATGGGGTGTTGAGTCCATTTCGTTGAGCAAGGAGTAGTTCTTGTCTATTCCATATTTGGCTTAAGGAACTTTATCTGTGCTCATTTCAATCTCTGGTTTTATGCAGCACCCCAACTCACCTTTCCCCTTAAGCAAGCATAAGTTGGTTTTCTAAATTTGAGACCCTGTTCTGTTTTGTAATCCAGTTCCTGTGTAGCCAAGTTTACATTCGGTGTATTAGTGATATCTTATGATGTTTCTTTTTCTGTGTGACTTATTTCAGTTAGAATCATCATACCTGAATCCACTCATTATGCTGCTACGGGCCTGATGACATAGATTTCATTGCTGAGTGATATTGCATTGTACGTAAGTACCACAACTTCTTTATCCATTTTTCACTTTCTGTGATATTGAACTTGTACCGTAAACGATGTTCTTGTAAACAGAGCCGTCCCAAACTTTGGGGTGGCTGTGTCTTTTTGATTTTAATTTCCCTAAGCTATAGGACCATAAGTGGAAGTGCCCTAGGCTCTGTTGCTTTGTTTTTTAGATGTTTCAGGAAACACCATACACCTCTCCCGACTGGCTGTTGGCAATTTACATCCCGCCCATCAGCATAACAAGGCTCCCTGTTCTCCATGGCCTGTCCTGCCTTTCTGGATTTTACACTTTTTTCAGATGGCCCTTTTGACCGGGGGGAAGTGAGACTTCATTGTAGTGCAGATTTCCTTTGCAAGCTTGCTTGGTTGGCCAAAAAGGGCGTATGCGTTTTTTCCTGAATATATTCAGGAAAAAACGCATACGCCCTTTTTGGCCAAGTGCATCATTGTGGACGTTCTGCCTCTTTTCCTATGCTTTAAATGCAATTCCAGTCTACCTCCTGAAATCGGTTTCCTGCAATTCTGCCCCGCTTTCAAGTCCTCTTGGCAGCCTTACTTCAGTATATTTTTGGACGATAGCTGTCATTTATAAGTCTGCAGGTTTGTGAATTACAGTGCCCCTGAGCTCCTTTCTTCAACTCGCTTTCTTGTGAGCTGGCCGCAACACCGCAGGATTGCTTCAGGCCCTAATCTGGTTCCGGCACGGCACGCTGAGCCTTTGGTTAATTCCTCTTCCTGGTGGGAAATGAGAGTTAAATTTGCCCGTCCAGACACCTCCAGCTAGTCTCTCATTGGTTCTCCCTATTCCTGTTCATCTTCCGCAGAAATTGCAAATGGGCCAAACAGGAGGTTAAAGGCACTGACTCTCCAAGTCGGGAGAGTGTTTGTAAAGCGTCTGGAATGTTACACCCGAGTACCAGGGGATGAGAATTGAGACATATTGGAACACGTCTCCCGATCACACGGTTGATCATACTCTGGGTTCCACGTGCATGTTTTAACTGAAGGAAGAATCCCTTAAACCTGGAGAGTTGAGACCCGTGGAATGGGTACCATGCAATATGACTTCAAAGGGTCTTCATTTGCTCACCGAACCTCTCCAATCCTATCACTGCTGCGTTTATGCCCCTGTACACACGCTTGATTTTCTTTCAGAGACATAGCAATCCATAGGTTTTAAGATACTTATTGTCAGGTACATTCTTAGGCGTTTAATATGGGGTGTTGAGTCCATTTCGTTGAGCAAGGAGTAGTTCTTGTCTATTCTATATTTGGCTTAAGGAACTTTATCTGTGCTCATTTCAATCTCTGGTTTGATGCAGCACCCCAACTCACCTTTCCCCTTAAGCAAGCATAAGTTGGTTTTCTAAATTTGAGACCCTGTTCTGTTTTGTAATCCAGTTCCTGTGTAGCCAAGTTTACATCCCGTGTATTAGTGATATCTTATGATGTTTCTTTTTCTGTGTGACTTATTTCAGTTAGAATCATCATACCTGAATCCACTCATTATGCTGCTACGGGCCTGATGACATAGATTTCATTGCTGAGTGATATTGCATTGTACGTAAGTACCACAACTTCTTTATCCATTTTTCACTTTCTGCGCTATTGAACTTGTACCGTAAACGAGGTTCTTGTAAACAGAGCCGTCCCAAACTTTGGGGTGGCTGTGTCTTTTTGATTTTAATTTCCCTAAGCTATAGGACCATAAGTGGAAGTGCCCTAGGCTCTGTTGCTTTGTTTTTTAGATGTTTCAGGAAACACCATACACCTCTCCCGAGTGGCTGTTGGCAATTTACATCCCGCCCATCAGCATAACAAGGCTCCCAGTTCTCCATGGCCTGTCCTGCCTTTCTGGATTTTACACTTTTTTCAGATGGCCCTTTTGACCGGGGGGAAGTGAGACTTCATTGTAGTGCAGATTTCCTTTACAAGCTTGCTTGGTTGGCCAAAAAGGGCGTATGCGTTTTTTCCTGAATATATTCAGGAAAAAACGCATACGCCCTTTTTGGCCAAGTGCATCATTGTGGACGTTCTGCCTCTTTTCCTATGCTTTAAATGCAATTCCAGTCTACCTCCTGAAATCGGTTTCCTGCAATTCTGCCCCGCTTTCAAGTCCTCTTGACAGCCTTACTTCAGTATATTTTTGGATGATAGCTGTCATTTATAACTCTGCAGGTTTGTGAATTACAGTGCCCCTGAGCTCCTTTCTTCAACTCGCTTTCTTGTGAGCTGGCCGCAACACCGCAGGATTGCTTCAGGCCCTAATCTGGTTCTGGCACAGCACGCTGAGCCTTTGGTTAATTCCTCTTCCTGGTGGGAAATGAGAGTTAAATTTGCCCGTCCAGACACCTCCAGCTAGTCTCTCATTGGTTCTTCCTATTCCTGTTCATCTTCCTCAGAAATTGCAAATGGGCCAAACAGGAGGTTAAAGGCACTGACTCTCCAAGTCGGGAGAGTGTTAGTTAAGCGTCTGGAATGTTACACCCGAGTACCAGGGGACGAGAATTGAGACATATTGGAACACGTCTCCCGATCACACGGTTGATCATACTCTGGGTTCCACGTGCATGTTTTAGCTGAAGGAAGAATCCCTTAAACCTGGAGAGTTGAGACCCGTGGAATGGGTACCATGCAATATGACTTCAAAGGGTCTTCATTTGCTCACCGAACCTCTCCAATCCTATCACTGCTGCGTTTATGCCCCTGTACACACGCTTGATTTTCTTTCAGAGACATAGCAATCCATAGGTTTTAAGATACTTACTAGTCAGGTACATTCTTAGGCGTTTAATATGGGGTGTTGAGTCCATTTCATTGAGCAAGGAGTAGTTCTTGTCTATTCCATATTTGGCTTAAGGAACTTTATCTGTGCTCATTTCAATCTCTGGTTTTATGCAGCACCCCAACTCACCTTTCCCCTTAAGCAAGCATAAGTTGGTTTTCTAAATTTGAGACCCTGTTCTGTTTTGTAATCCAGTTCCTGTGTAGCCAAGTTTACATCCCGTGTATTAATGATATCTTATGATGTTTCTTTTTCTGTGTGACTTATTTCAGTTAGAATCATCATACCTGAATCCACTCATTATGCTGCTACGGGCCTGATGACATAGATTTCATTGCTGAGTGATATTGCATTGTACGTAAGTACCACAACTTCTTTATCCATTTTTCACTTTCTGCGCTATTGAACTTGTACCGTAAACGAGGTTCTTGTAAACAGAGCCGTCCCAAACTTTGGGGTGGCTGTGTCTTTTTGATTTTAATTTCCCTAAGCTATAGGACCATAAGTGGAAGTGCCCTAGGCTCTGTTGCTTTGTTTTTTAGATGTTTCAGGAAACACCATACACCTCTCCCGAGTGGCTGTTGGCAATTTACATCCCGCCCATCAGCATAACAAGGCTCCCAGTTCTCCATGGCCTGTCCTGCCTTTCTGGATTTTACACTTTTTTCAGATGGCCCTTTTGACCGGGGGGAAGTGAGACTTCATTGTAGTGCAGATTTCCTTTGCAAGCTTGCTTGGTTGGCCAAAAAGGGCGTATGCGTTTTTTCCTGAATATATTCAGGAAAAAACGCATACGCCCTTTTTGGCCAAGTGCATCATTGTGGACGTTCTGCCTCTTTTCCTATGCTTTAAATGCAATTCCAGTCTACCTCCTGAAATCGGTTTCCTGCAATTCTGCCCCGCTTTCAAGTCCTCTTGGCAGCCTTACTTCAGTATATTTTTGGACGATAGCTGTCATTTATAAGTCTGCAGGTTTGTGAATTACAGTGCCCCTGAGCTCCTTTCTTCAACTCGCTTTCTTGTGAGCTGGCCGCAACACCGCAGGATTGCTTCAGG
This sequence comes from Leucopleurus acutus, assembly GCF_964270905.1. Classification (NCBI taxonomy): domain Eukaryota; kingdom Metazoa; phylum Chordata; class Mammalia; order Artiodactyla; family Delphinidae; genus Leucopleurus; species Leucopleurus acutus. The sequence goes on from NW_028139159.1 coordinate 618,928, forward strand.
CCCTAATCTGGTTCCGGCACGGCACGCTGAGCCTTTGGTTAATTCCTCTTCCTGGTGGGAAATGAGAGTTAAATTTGCCCGTCCAGACACCTCCAGCTAGTCTCTCCTTGGTTCTCCCTATTCCTGTTCATCTTCCGCAGAAATTGCAAATGGGCCAAACAGGAGGTTAAAGGCACTGACTCTCCAAGTCGGGAGAGTGTTTGTAAAGCGTCTGGAATGTTACACCCGAGTACCAGGGGACGAGAATTGAGACATATTGGAACACGTCTCCCGATCACACGGTTGATCATACTCTGGGTTCCACGTGCATGTTTTAGCTGAAGGAAGAATCCCTTAAACCTGGAGAGTTGAGACCCGTGGAATGGGTACCATGCAATATGACTTCAAAGGGTCTTCATTTGCTCACCGAACCTCTCCAATCCTATCACTGCTGCGTTTATGCCCCTGTACACACGCTTGATTTTCTTTCAGAGACATAGCAATCCATAGGTTTTAAGATACTTACTAGTCAGGTACATTCTTAGGCGTTTAATATGGGGTGTTGAGTCCATTTCGTTGAGCAAGGAGTAGTTCTTGTCTATTCCATATTTGGCTTAAGGAACTTTATCTGTGCTCATTTCAATCTCTGGTTTTATGCAGCACCCCAACTCACCTTTCCCCTTAAGCAAGCATAAGTTGGTTTTCTAAATTTGAGACCCTGTTCTGTTTTGTAATCCAGTTCCTGTGTAGCCAAGTTTACATTCGGTGTATTAGTGATATCTTATGATGTTTCTTTTTCTGTGTGACTTATTTCAGTTAGAATCATCATACCTGAATCCACTCATTATGCTGCTACGGGCCTGATGACATAGATTTCATTGCTGAGTGATATTGCATTGTACGTAAGTACCACAACTTCTTTATCCATTTTTCACTTTCTGTGATATTGAACTTGTACCGTAAACGATGTTCTTGTAAACAGAGCCGTCCCAAACTTTGGGGTGGCTGTGTCTTTTTGATTTTAATTTCCCTAAGCTATAGGACCATAAGTGGAAGTGCCCTAGGCTCTGTTGCTTTGTTTTTTAGATGTTTCAGGAAACACCATACACCTCTCCCGACTGGCTGTTGGCAATTTACATCCCGCCCATCAGCATAACAAGGCTCCCTGTTCTCCATGGCCTGTCCTGCCTTTCTGGATTTTACACTTTTTTCAGATGGCCCTTTTGACCGGGGGGAAGTGAGACTTCATTGTAGTGCAGATTTCCTTTGCAAGCTTGCTTGGTTGGCCAAAAAGGGCGTATGCGTTTTTTCCTGAATATATTCAGGAAAAAACGCATACGCCCTTTTTGGCCAAGTGCATCATTGTGGACGTTCTGCCTCTTTTCCTATGCTTTAAATGCAATTCCAGTCTACCTCCTGAAATCGGTTTCCTGCAATTCTGCCCCGCTTTCAAGTCCTCTTGGCAGCCTTACTTCAGTATATTTTTGGACGATAGCTGTCATTTATAACTCTGCAGGTTTGTGAATTACAGTGCCCCTGAGCTCCTTTCTTCAACTCGCTTTCTTGTGAGCTGGCCGCAACACCACAGGATTGCTTCAGGCCCTAATCTGGTTCCGGCACGGCACGCTGAGCCTTTGGTTAATTCCTCTTCCTGGTGGGAAATGAGAGTTAAATTTGCCCGTCCAGACACCTCCAGCTAGTCTCTCATTGGTTCTCCCTATTCCTGTTCATCTTCCGCAGAAATTGCAAATGGGCCAAACAGGAGGTTAAAGGCACTGACTCTCCAAGTCGGGAGAGTGTTAGTAAAGCGTCTGGAATGTTACACCCGAGTACCAGGGGACGAGAATTGAGACATATTGGAACACGTCTCCCGATCACACGGTTGATCATACTCTGGGTTCCACGTGCATGTTTTAGCTGAAGGAAGAATCCCTTAAACCTGGAGAGTTGAGACCCGTGGAATGGGTACCAAGCAATATGACTTCAAAGGGTCTTCATTTGCTCACCGAACCTCTCCAATCCTATCACTGCTGCGTTTATGCCCCTGTACACACGCTTGATTCTCTTTCAGAGACATAGCAATCCATAGGTTTTAAGATACTTACTAGTCAGGTACATTCTTAGGCGTTTAATATGGGCTGTTGAGTCCATTTCGTTGAGCAAGGAGTAGTTCTTGTCTATTCCATATTTGGCTTAAGGAACTTTATCTGTGCTCATTTCAATCTCTGGTTTTATGCAGCACCCCAACTCACCTTTCCCCTTAAGCAAGCATAAGTTGGTTTTCTAAATTTGAGACACTGTTCTGTTTTGTAATCCAGTTCCTGTGTAGCCAAGTTTACATTCCGTGTATTAGTGATATCTTATGATGTTTCTTTTTCTGTGTGACTTATTTCAGTTAGAATCATCATACCTGAATCCACTCATTATGCTGCTATGGGCCTGATGACATAGATTTCATTGCTGAGTGATATTGCATTGTACGTAAGTACCACAACTTCTTTATCCATTTTTCACTTTCTGCGATATTGAACTTGTACCGTAAACGAGGTTCTTGTAAACAGAGCCGTCCCAAACTTTGGGGTGGCTGTGTCTTTCTGATTTTAATTTCCCAAGCTACAGGACCATAAGTGGAAGTGCCCTAGGCTCTGTTGCTTTGTTTTTTAGATGTTTCAGGAAACACCATACACCTCTCCCGAGTGGCTGTTGGCAATTTACATCCCGCCCATCAGCATAACAAGGCTCCCAGTTCTCCATGGCCTGTCCTGCCTTTCTGGATTTTACACTTTTTTCAGATGGCCCTTTTGACCGGGGGGAAGTGAGACTTCATTGTAGTGCAGATTTCCTTTGCAAGCTTGCTTGGTTGGCCAAAAAGGGCGTATGCGTTTTTTCCTGAATATATTCAGGAAAAAACGCATACGCCCTTTTTGGCCAAGTGCATCATTGTGGACGTTCTGCCTCTTTTCCTATGCTTTAAATGCAATTCCAGTCTACCTCCTGAAATCGGTTTCCTGCAATTCTGCCCCGCTTTCAAGTCCTCTTGGCAGCCTTACTTCAGTATATTTTTGGACGATAGCTGTCATTTATAAGTCTGCAGGTTTGTGAATTACAGTGCCCCTGAGCTCCTTTCTTCAACTCGCTTTCTTGTGAGCTGGCCGCAACACTGCAGGATTGTTTCAGGCCCTAATCTGGTTCCGGCACGGCACGCTGAGCCTTTGGTTAATTCCTCTTCCTGGTGGGAAATGAGAGTTAAATTTGCCCGTCCAGACACCTCCAGCTAGTCTCTCATTGGTTCTCCCTATTCCTGTTCATCTTCCGCAGAAATTGCAAATGGGCCAAACAGGAGGTTAAAGGCACTGACTCTCCAAGTCGGGAGAGTGTTAGTTAAGCGTCTGGAATGTTACACCCGAGTACCAGGGGACGAGAATTGAGACATATTGGAACACGTCTCCCGATCACACGGTTGATCATACTCTGGGTTCCACGTGCATGTTTTAGCTGAAGGAAGAATCCCTTAAACCTGGAGAGTTGAGACCCGTGGAATGGGTACCATGCAATATGACTTCAAAGGGTCTTCATTTGCTCACCGAACCTCTCCAATCCTATCACTGCTGCGTTTATGCCCCTGTACACACGCTTGATTTTCTTTCAGAGACATAGCAATCCATAGGTTTTAAGATACTTACTAGTCAGGTACATTCTTAGGCGTTTAATATGGGGTGTTGAGTCCATTTCATTGAGCAAGGAGTAGTTCTTGTCTATTCCATATTTGGCTTAAGGAACTTTATCTGTGCTCATTTCAATCTCTGGTTTTATGCAGCACCCCAACTCACCTTTCCCCTTAAGCAAGCATAAGTTGGTTTTCTAAATTTGAGACCCTGTTCTGTTTTGTAATCCAGTTCCTGTGTAGCCAAGTTTACATCCCGTGTATTAATGATATCTTATGATGTTTCTTTTTCTGTGTGACTTATTTCAGTTAGAATCATCATACCTGAATCCACTCATTATGCTGCTACGGGCCTGATGACATAGATTTCATTGCTGAGTGATATTGCATTGTACGTAAGTACCACAACTTCTTTATCCATTTTTCACTTTCTGCGATATTGAACTTGTACCGTAAACGAGGTTCTTGTAAACAGAGCCGTCCCAAACTTTGGGGTGGCTGTGTCTTTTTGATTTTAATTTCCCTAAGCTATAGGACCATAAGTGGAAGTGCCCTAGGCTCTGTTGCTTTGTTTTTTAGATGTTTCAGGAAACACCATACACCTCTCCCGAGTGGCTGTTGGCAATTTACATCCCGCCCATCAGCATAACAAGGCTCCCAGTTCTCCATGGCCTGTCCTGCCTTTCTGGATTTTACACTTTTTTCAGATGGCCCTTTTGACCGGGGGGAAGTGAGACTTCATTGTAGTGCAGATTTCCTTTGCAAGCTTGCTTGGTTGGCCAAAAAGGGCGTATGCGTTTTTTCCTGAATATATTCAGGAAAAAACGCATACGCCCTTTTTGGCCAAGTGCATCATTGTGGACGTTCTGCCTCTTTTCCTATGCTTTAAATGCAATTCCAGTCTACCTCCTGAAATCGGTTTCCTGCAATTCTGCCCCGCTTTCAAGTCCTCTTGGCAGCCTTACTTCAGTATATTTTTGGACGATAGCTGTCATTTATAAGTCTGCAGGTTTGTGAATTACAGTGCCCCTGAGCTCCTTTCTTCAACTCGCTTTCTTGTGAGCTGGCCGCAACACCGCAGGATTGCTTCAGGCCCTAATCTGGTTCCGGCACGGCACGCTGAGCCTTTGGTTAATTCCTCTTCCTGGTGGGAAATGAGAGTTAAATTTGCCCGTCCAGACACCTCCAGCTAGTCTCTCTTTGGTTCTCCCTATTCCTGTTCATCTTCCGCAGAAATTGCAAATGGGCCAAACAGGAGGTTAAAGGCACTGACTCTCCAAGTCGGGAGAGTGTTTGTAAAGCGTCTGGAATGTTACACCCGAGTACCAGGGGACGAGAATTGAGACATATTGGAACACGTCTCCCGATCACACGGTTGATCATACTCTGGGTTCCACGTGCATGTTTTAGCTGAAGGAAGAATCCCTTAAACCTGGAGAGTTGAGACCCGTGGAATGGGTACCATGCAATATGACTTCAAAGGGTCTTCATTTGCTCACCGAACCTCTCCAATCCTATCACTGCTGCGTTTATGCCCCTGTACACACGCTTGATTTTCTTTCAGAGACATAGCAATCCATAGGTTTTAAGATACTTACTAGTCAGGTACATTCTCAGGCGTTTAATATGGAGTGTTGAGTCCATTTCGTTGAGCAAGGAGTAGTTCTTGTCTATTCCATATTTGGCTTAAGGAACTTTATCTGTGCTCATTTCAATCTCTGGTTTTATGCAGCACCCCAACTCACCTTTCCCCTTAAGCAAGCATAAGTTGGTTTTCTAAATTTGAGACCCTGTTCTGTTTTGTAATCCAGTTCCTGTGTAGCCAAGTTTACATTCGGTGTATTAGTGATATCTTATGATGTTTCTTTTTCTGTGTGACTTATTTCAGTTAGAATCATCATACCTGAATCCACTCATTATGCTGCTACGGGCCTGATGACATAGATTTCATTGCTGAGTGATATTGCATTGTACGTAAGTACCACAACTTCTTTATCCATTTTTCACTTTCTGTGATATTGAACTTGTACCGTTAACGATGTTCTTGTAAACAGAGCCGTCCCAAACTTTGGGGTGGCTGTGTCTTTTTGATTTTAATTTCCCTAAGCTATAGGACCATAAGTGGAAGTGCCCTAGGCTCTGTTGCTTTGTTTTTTAGATGTTTCAGGAAACACCATACACCTCTCCCGACTGGCTGTTGGCAATTTACATCCCGCCCATCAGCATAACAAGGCTCCCTGTTCTCCATGGCCTGTCCTGCCTTTCTGGATTTTACACTTTTTTCAGATGGCCCTTTTGACCGGGGGGAAGTGAGACTTCATTGTAGTGCAGATTTCCTTTGCAAGCTTGCTTGGTTGGCCAAAAAGGGCGTATGCGTTTTTTCCTGAATATATTCAGGAAAAAACGCATACGCCCTTTTTGGCCAAGTGCATCATTGTGGACGTTCTGCCTCTTTTCCTATGCTTTAAATGCAATTCCAGTCTACCTCCTGAAATCGGTTTCCTGCAATTCTGCCCCGCTTTCAAGTCCTCTTGGCAGCCTTACTTCAGTATATTTTTGGACGATAGCTGTCATTTATAACTCTGCAGGTTTGTGAATTACAGTGCCCCTGAGCTCCTTTCTTCAACTCGCTTTCTTGTGAGCTGGCCGCAACACCACAGGATTGCTTCAGGCCCTAATCTGGTTCCGGCACGGCACGCTGAGCCTTTGGTTAATTCCTCTTCCTGGTGGGAAATGAGAGTTAAATTTGCCCGTCCAGACACCTCCAGCTAGTCTCTCATTGGTTCTCCCTATTCCTGTTCATCTTCCGCAGAAATTGCAAATGGGCCAAACAGGAGGTTAAAGGCACTGACTCTCCAAGTCGGGAGAGTGTTAGTAAAGCGTCTGGAATGTTACACCCGAGTACCAGGGGACGAGAATTGAGACATATTGGAACACGTCTCCCGATCACACGGTTGATCATACTCTGGGTTCCACGTGCATGTTTTAGCTGAAGGAAGAATCCCTTAAACCTGGAGAGTTGAGACCCGTGGAATGGGTACCAAGCAATATGACTTCAAAGGGTCTTCATTTGCTCACCGAACCTCTCCAATCCTATCACTGCTGCGTTTATGCCCCTGTACACACGCTTGATTCTCTTTCAGAGACATAGCAATCCATAGGTTTTAAGATACTTACTAGTCAGGTACATTCTTAGGCGTTTAATATGGGCTGTTGAGTCCATTTCGTTGAGCAAGGAGTAGTTCTTGTCTATTCCATATTTGGCTTAAGGAACTTTATCTGTGCTCATTTCAATCTCTGGTTTTATGCAGCACCCCAACTCACCTTTCCCCTTAAGCAAGCATAAGTTGGTTTTCTAAATTTGAGACCCTGTTCTGTTTTGTAATCCAGTTCCTGTGTAGCCAAGTTTACATTCCGTGTATTAGTGATATCTTATGATGTTTCTTTTTCTGTGTGACTTATTTCAGTTAGAATCATCATACCTGAATCCACTCATTATGCTGCTATGGGCCTGATGACATAGATTTCATTGCTGAGTGATATTGCATTGTACGTAAGTACCACAACTTCTTTATCCATTTTTCACTTTCTGCGATATTGAACTTGTACCGTAAACGAGGTTCTTGTAAACAGAGCCGTCCCAAACTTTGGGGTGGCTGTGTCTTTCTGATTTTAATTTCCCAAGCTACAGGACCATAAGTGGAAGTGCCCTAGGCTCTGTTGCTTTGTTTTTTAGATGTTTCAGGAAACACCATACACCTCTCCCGAGTGGCTGTTGGCAATTTACATCCCGCCCATCAGCATAACAAGGCTCCCAGTTCTCCATGGCCTGTCCTGCCTTTCTGGATTTTACACTTTTTTCAGATGGCCCTTTTGACCGGGGGGAAGTGAGACTTCATTGTAGTGCAGATTTCCTTTGCAAGCTTGCTTGGTTGGCCAAAAAGGGCGTATGCGTTTTTTCCTGAATATATTCAGGAAAAAACGCATACGCCCTTTTTGGCCAAGTGCATCATTGTGGACGTTCTGCCTCTTTTCCTATGCTTTAAATGCAATTCCAGTCTACCTCCTGAAATCGGTTTCCTGCAATTCTGCCCCGCTTTCAAGTCCTCTTGGCAGCCTTACTTCAGTATATTTTTGGACGATAGCTGTGATTTATAAGTCTGCAGGTTTGTGAATTACAGTGCCCCTGAGCTCCTTTCTTCAACTCGCTTTCTTGTGAGCTGGCCGCAACACTGCAGGATTGTTTCAGGCCCTAATCTGGTTCCGGCACGGCACGCTGAGCCTTTGGTTAATTCCTCTTCCTGGTGGGAAATGAGAGTTAAATTTGCCCGTCCAGACACCTCCAGCTAGTCTCTCATTGGTTCTCCCTATTCCTGTTCATCTTCCGCAGAAATTGCAAATGGGCCAAACAGGAGGTTAAAGGCACTGACTCTCCAAGTCGGGAGAGTGTTTGTAAAGCGTCTGGAATGTTACACCCGAGTACCAGGGGATGAGAATTGAGACATATTGGAACACGTCTCCCGATCACACGGTTGATCATACTCTGGGTTCCACGTGCATGTTTTAGCTGAAGGAAGAATCCCTTAAACCTGGAGAGTTGAGACCCGTGGAATGGGTACCATGCAGTATGACTTCAAAGGGTCTTCATTTGCTCACCGAACCTCTCCAATCCTATCACTGCTGCGTTTATGCCCCTGTACACACGCTTGATTTTCTTTCAGAGACATAGCAATCCATAGGTTTTAAGATACTTACTAGTCAGGTACATTCTTAGGCGTTTAATATGGGGTGTTGAGTCCATTTCGTTGAGCAAGGAGTAGTTCTTGTCTATTCCATATTTGGCTTAAGGAACTTTATCTGTGCTCATTTCAATCTCTGGTTTGATGCAGCACCCCAACTCACCTTTCCCCTTAAGCAAGCATAAGTTGGTTTTCTAAATTTGAGACCCTGTTCTGTTTTGTAATCCAGTTCCTGTGTAGCCAAGTTTACATCCCGTGTATTAGTGATATCTTATGATGTTTCTTTTTCTGTGTGACTTATTTCAGTTAGAATCATCATACCTGAATCCACTCATTATGCTGCTACGGGCCTGATGACATAGATTTCATTGCTGAGTGATATTGCATTGTACGTAAGTACCACAACTTCTTTATCCATTTTTCACTTTCTGCGCTATTGAACTTGTACCGTAAACGAGGTTCTTGTAAACAGAGCCGTCCCAAACTTTGGGGTGGCTGTGTCTTTTTGATTTTAATTTCCCTAAGCTATAGGACCATAAGTGGAAGTGCCCTAGGCTCTGTTGCTTTGTTTTTTAGATGTTTCAGGAAACACCATACACCTCTCCCGAGTGGCTGTTGGCAATTTACATCCCGCCCATCAGCATAACAAGGCTCCCAGTTCTCCATGGCCTGTCCTGCCTTTCTGGATTTTACACTTTTTTCAGATGGCCCTTTTGACCGGGGGGAAGTGAGACTTCATTGTAGTGCAGATTTCCTTTACAAGCTTGCTTGGTTGGCCAAAAAGGGCGTATGCGTTTTTTCCTGAATATATTCAGGAAAAAACGCATACGCCCTTTTTGGCCAAGTGCATCATTGTGGACGTTCTGCCTCTTTTCCTATGCTTTAAATGCAATTCCAGTCTACCTCCTGAAATCGGTTTCCTGCAATTCTGCCCCGCTTTCAAGTCCTCTTGGCAGCCTTACTTCAGTATATTTTTGGACGATAGCTGTCATTTATAACTCTGCAGGTTTGTGAATTACAGTGCCCCTGAGCTCCTTTCTTCAACTCGCTTTCTTGTGAGCTGGCCGCAACACCGCAGGATTGCTTCAGGCCCTAATCTGGTTCCGGCACGGCACGCTGAGCCTTTGGTTAATTCCTCTTCCTGGTGGGAAATGAGAGTTAAATTTGCCCGTCCAGACACCTCCAGCTAGTCTCTCATTGGTTCTCCCTATTCCTGTTCATCTTCCTCAGAAATTGCAAATGGGCCAAACAGGAGGTTAAAGGCACTGACTCTCCAAGTCGGGAGAGTGTTAGTAAAGCGTCTGGAATGTTACACCCGAGTACCAGGGGACGAGAATTGAGACATATTGGAACACGTCTCCCGATCACACGGTTGATCATACTCTGGGTTCCACGTGCATGTTTTAGCTGAAGGAAGAATCCCTTAAACCTGGAGAGTTGAGACCCGTGGAATGGGTACCATGCAATATGACTTCAAAGGGTCTTCATTTGCTCACCGAACCTCTCCAATCCTATCACTGCTGCGTTTATGCCCCTGTACACACGCTTGATTTTCTTTCAGAGACATAGCAATCCATAGGTTTTAAGATACTTACTAGTCAGGTACATTCTTAGGCGTTTAATATGGGGTGTTGAGTCCATTTCGTTGAGCAAGGAGTAGTTCTTGTCTATTCCATATTTGGCTTAAGGAACTTTATCTGTGCTCATTTCAATCTCTGGTTTTATGCAGCACCCCAACTCACCTTTCCCCTTAAGCAAGCATAAGTTGGTTTTCTAAATTTGAGACCCTGTTCTGTTTTGTAATCCAGTTCCTGTGTAGCCAAGTTTACATTCGGTGTATTAGTGATATCTTATGATGTTTCTTTTTCTGTGTGACTTATTTCAGTTAGAATCATCATACCTGAATCCACTCATTATGCTGCTACGGGCCTGATGACATAGATTTCATTGCTGAGTGATATTGCATTGTACGTAAGTACCACAACTTCTTTATCCATTTTTCACTTTCTGTGATATTGAACTTGTACCGTAAACGATGTTCTTGTAAACAGAGCCGTCCCAAACTTTGGGGTGGCTGTGTCTTTTTGATTTTAATTTCCCTAAGCTATAGGACCATAAGTGGAAGTGCCCTAGGCTCTGTTGCTTTGTTTTTTAGATGTTTCAGGAAACACCATACACCTCTCCCGAGTGGCTGTTGGCAATTTACATCCCGCCCATCAGCATAACAAGGCTCCCAGTTCTCCATGGCCTGTCCTGCCTTTCTGGATTTTACACTTTTTTCAGATGGCCCTTTTGACCGGGGGGAAGTGAGACTTCATTGTAGTGCAGATTTCCTTTGCAAGCTTGCTTGGTTGGCCAAAAAGGGCGTATGCGTTTTTTCCTGAATATATTCAGGAAAAAACGCTTACGCCCTTTTTGGCCAAGTGCATCATTTTGGACGTTCTGCCTCTTTTCCTATGCTTTAAATGCAATTCCAGTCTACCTCCTGAAATCGGTTTCCTGCAATTCTGCCCCGCTTTCAAGTCCTCTTGGCAGCCTTACTTCAGTATATTTTTGGACGATAGCTGTCATTTATAACTCTGCAGGTTTGTGAATTACAGTGCCCCTGAGCTCCTTTCTTCAACTCGCTTTCTTGTGAGCTGGCCGCAACACCGCAGGATTGCTTCAGGCCCTAATCTGGTTCCGGCACGGCACGCTGAGCCTTTGGTTAATTCCTCTTCCTGGTGGGAAATGAGAGTTAAATTTGCCCGTCCAGACACCTCCAGCTAGTCTCTCATTGGTTCTCCCTATTCCTGTTCATCTTCCGCAGAAATTGCAAATGGGCCAAACAGGAGGTTAAAGGCACTGACTCTCCAAGTCGGGAGAGTGTTAGTAAAGCGTCTGGAATGTTACACCCGAGTACCAGGGGACGAGAATTGAGACATATTGGAACACGTCTCCCGATCACACGGTTGATCATACTCTGGGTTCCACGTGCATGTTTTAGCTGAAGGAAGAATCCCTTAAACCTGGAGAGTTGAGACCCGTGGAATGGGTACCATGCAATATGACTTCAAAGGGTCTTCATTTGCTCACCGAACCTCTCCAATCCTATCACTGCTGCGTTTATGCCCCTGTACACACGCTTGATTTTCTTTCAGAGACATAGCAATCCATAGGTTTTAAGATACTTACTAGTCAGGTACATTCTTAGGCGTTTAATATGGGCTGTTGAGTCCATTTCGTTGAGCAAGGAGTAGTTCTTGTCTATTCCATATTTGGCTTAAGGAACTTTATCTGTGCTCATTTCAATCTCTTGTTTTATGCAGCACCCCAACTCACCTTTCCCCTTAAGCAAGCATAAGTTGGTTTCCTAAATTTGAGACCCTGTTCTGTTTTGTAATCCAGTTCCTGTGTAGCCAAGTTTACATTCCGTGTATTAATGATATCTTATGATGTTTCTTTTTCTGTGTGACTTATTTCAGTTAGAATCATCATACCTGAATCCACTCATTATGCTGCTACGGGCCTGATGACATAGATTTCATTGCTGAGTGATATTGCATTGTACGTAAGTACCACAACTTCTTTATCCATTTTTCACTTTCTGCGATATTGAACTTGTACCGTAAACGAGGTTCTTGTAAACAGAGCCGTCCCAAACTTTGGGGTGGCTGTGTCTTTTTGATTTTAATTTCCCTAAGCTATAGGACCATAAGTGGAAGTGCCCTAGGCTCTGTTTCTTTGTTTTTTAGATGTTTCAGGAAACACTATACACTTCTCCAGAGTGGCTGTTGGCAATTTACATCCCGCCCATCAGCATAACAAGGCTCCCAGTTCTCCATGGCCTGTCCTGCCTTTCTGGATTTTACACTTTTTTCAGATGGCCCTTTTGACCGGGGGGAAGTGAGACTTCATTGTAGTGCAGATTTCCTTTGCAAGCTTGCTTGGTTGGCCAAAAAGGGCGTATGCGTTTTTTCCTGAATATATTCAGGAAAAAACGCATACACCCTTTTTGGCCAAGTGCATCATTGTGGACGTTCTGCCTCTTTTCCTATGCTTTAAATGCAATTCCAGTCTACCTCCTGAAATCGGTTTCCTGCAATTCTGCCCCGCTTTCAAGTCCTCTTGGCAGCCTTACTTCAGTATATTTTTGGACGATAGCTGTCATTTATAACGCTGCAGGTTTGTGAATTACAGTGCCCCTGAGCTCCTTTCTTCAACTCGCTTTCTTGTGAGCTGGCCGCAACACCACAGGATTGCTTCAGGCCCTAATCTGGTTCCGGCACGGCACGCTGAGCCTTTGGTTAATTCCTCTTCCTGGTGGGAAATGAGAGTTAAATTTGCCCGTCCAGACACCTCCAGCTAGTCTCTCATTGGTTCTCCCTATTCCTGTTCATCTTCCGCAGAAATTGCAAATGGGCCAAACAGGAGGTTAAAGGCACTGACTCTCCAAGTCGGGAGAGTGTTAGTAAAGCGTCTGGAATGTTACACCCGAGTACCAGGGGACGAGAATTGAGACATATTGGAACACGTCTCCCGATCACACGGTTGATCATACTCTGGGTTCCACGTGCATGTTTTAGCTGAAGGAAGAATCCCTTAAACCTGGAGAGTTGAGACCCGTGGAATGGGTACCATGCAATATGACTTCAAAGGGTCTTCATTTGCTCACCGAACCTCTCCAATCCTATCACTGCTGCGTTTATGCCCCTGTACACACGCTTGATTTTCTTTCAGAGACATAGCAATCCATAGGTTTTAAGATACTTACTAGTCAGGTACATTCTTAGGCGTTTAATATGGGGTGTTGAGTCCATTTCGTTGAGCAAGGAGTAGTTCTTGTCTATTCCATATTTGGCTTAAGGAACTTTATCTGTGCTCATTTCAATCTCTGGTTTTATGCAGCACCCCAACTCACCTTTCCCCTTAAGCAAGCATAAGTTGGTTTCCTAAATTTGAGACCCTGTTCTGTTTTGTAATCCAGTTCCTGTGTAGCCAAGTTTACATTCCGTGTATTAATGATATCTTATGATGTTTCTTTTTCTGTGTGACTTATTTCAGTTAGAATCATCATACCTGAATCCACTCATTATGCTGCTACGGGCCTGATGACATAGATTTCATTGCTGAGTGATATTGCATTGTACGTAAGTACCACAACTTCTTTATCCATTTTTCACTTTCTGCGATATTGAACTTGTACCGTAAACGAGGTTCTTGTAAACAGAGCCGTCCCAAACTTTGGGGTGGCTGTGTCTTTTTGATTTTAATTTCCCTAAGCTATAGGACCATAAGTGGAAGTGCCCTAGGCTCTGTTTCTTTGTTTTTTAGATGTTTCAGGAAACACTATACACTTCTCCAGAGTGGCTGTTGGCAATTTACATCCCGCCCATCAGCATAACAAGGCTCCCAGTTCTCCATGGCCTGTCCTGCCTTTCTGGATTTTACACTTTTTTCAGGTGGCCCTTTTGACCGGGGGGAAGTGAGACTTCATTGTAGTGCAGATTTCCTTTGCAAGCTTGCTTGGTTGGCCAAAAAGGGCGTATGCGTTTTTTCCTGAATATATTCAGGAAAAAACGCATACGCCCTTTTTGGCCAAGTGCATCATTGTGGACGTTCTGCCTCTTTTCCTATGCTTTAAATGCAATTCCAGTCTACCTCCTGAAATCGGTTTCCTGCAATTCTGCCCCGCTTTCAAGTCCTCTTGGCAGCCTTACTTCAGTATATTTTTGGACGATAGCTGTCATTTATAACTCTGCAGGTTTGTGAATTACAGTGCCCCTGAGCTCCTTTCTTCAACTCGCTTTCTTGTGAGCTGGCCGCAACACCGCAGGATTGCTTCAGGCCCTAATCTGGTTCCGGCACGGCACGCTGAGCCTTTGGTTAATTCCTCTTCCTGGTGGGAAATGAGAGTTAAATTTGCCCGTCCAGACACCTCCAGCTAGTCTCTCATTGGTTCTCCCTATTCCTGTTCATCTTCCGCAGAAATTGCAAATGGGCCAAACAGGAGGTTAAAGGCACTGACTCTCCAAGTCGGGAGAGTGTTAGTAAAGCGTCTGGAATGTTACACCCGAGTACCAGGGGATGAGAATTGAGACATATTGGAACACGTCTCCCGATCACACGGTTGATCATACTCTGGGTTCCACGTGCATGTTTTAGCTGAAGGAAGAATCCCTTAAACCTGGAGAGTTGAGACCCGTGGAATGGGTACCATGCAATATGACTTCAAAGGGTCTTCATTTGCTCACCGAACCTCTCCAATCCTATCACTGCTGCGTTTATGCCCCTGTACACACGCTTGATTTTCTTTCAGAGACATAGCAATCCATAGGTTTTAAGATACTTACTAGTCAGGTACATTCTTAGGCATTTAATATGGGGTGTTGAGTCCATTTCGTTGAGCAAGGAGTAGTTCTTGTCTATTCCATATTTGGCTTAAGGAACTTTATCTGTGCTCATTTCAATCTCTGGTTTTATGCAGCACCCCAACTCACCTTTCCCCTTAAGCAAGCATAAGTTGGTTTTCTAAATTTGAGACCCTGTTCTGTTTTGTAATCCAGTTCCTGTGTAGCCAAGTTTACATTCCGTGTATTAGTGATATCTTATGATGTTTCTTTTTCTGTGTGACTTATTTCAGTTAGAATCATCATACCTGAATCCACTCATTATGCTGCTATGGGCCTGATGACATAGATTTCATTGCTGAGTGATATTGCATTGAACGTATGTACCACAACTTCTTTATCCATTTTTCACTTTCTGTGATATTGAACTTGTACCGTAAACGAGGTTCTTGTAAACAGAGCCTTCCCAAACTTTGGGGTGGCTGTGTCTTTTTGATTTTAATTTCCCTAAGCTATAGGACCATAAGTGGAAGTGCCCTAGGCTCTGTTGCTTTGTTTTTTAGATGTTTCAGGAAACACCATACACCTCTCCCGAGTGGCTGTTGGCAATTTACATCCCGCCCATCAGCATAACAAGGCTCCCAGTTCTCCATGGCCTGTCCTGCCTTTCTGGATTTTACACTTTTTTCAGATGGCCCTTTTGAGCGGGGGGAAGTGAGACTTCATTGTAGTGCAGATTTCCTTTGCAAGCTTGCTTGGTTGGCCAAAAAGGGCGTATGCGTTTTTTCCTGAATATATTCAGGAAAAAACGCATACGCCCTTTTTGGCCAAGTGCATCATTGTGGACGTTCTGCCTCTTTTCCTATGCTTTAAATGCAATTCCAGTCTACCTCCTGAAATAGGTTTCCTGCAATTCTGCCCCGCTTTCAAGTCCTCTTGGCAGCCTTACTTCAGTATATTTTTGGACGATAGCTGTCATTTATAACTCTGCAGGTTTGTGAATTACAGTGCCCCTGAGCTCCTTTCTTCAACTCGCTTTCTTGTGAGCTGGCCGCAACACCGCAGGATTGCTTCAGGCCCTAATCTGGTTCCGGCACGGCACACTGAGCCTTTGGTTAATTCCTCTTCCTGGTGGGAAATGAGAGTTAAATTTGCCCGTCCAGACACCTCCAGCTAGTCTCTCATTGGTTCTCCCTATTCCTGTTCATCTTCCGCAGAAATTGCAAATGGGCCAAACAGGAGGTTAAAGGCACTGACTCTCCAAGTCGGGAGAGTGTTAGTAAAGCGTCTGGAATGTTACACCCGAGTACCAGGGGACGAGAATTGAGACATATTGGAACACGTCTCCCGATCACACGGTTGATCATACTCTGGGTTCCACGTGCATGTTTTAGCTGAAGGAAGAATCCCTTAAACCTGGAGAGTTGAGACCCGTGGAATGGGTACCAAGCAATATGACTTCAAAGGGTCTTCATTTGCTCACCGAACCTCTCCAATCCTATCACTGCTGCGTTTATGCCCCTGTACACACGCTTGATTTTCTTTCAGAGACATAGCAATCCATAGGTTTTAAGATACTTACTAGTCAGGTACATTCTTAGGCATTTAATATGGGGTGTTGAGTCCATTTCGTTGAGCAAGGAGTAGTTCTTGTCTATTCCATATTTGGCTTAAGGAACTTTATCTGTGCTCATTTCAATCTCTGCTTTTATGCAGCACCCCAACTCACCTTTCCCCTTAAGCAAGCATAAGTTGGTTTTCTAAATTTGAGACCCTGTTCTGTTTTGTAATCCAGTTCCTGTGTAGCCAAGTTTACATTCCGTGTATTAGTGATATCTTATGATGTTTCTTTTTCTGTGTGACTTATTTCAGTTAGAATCATCATACCTGAATCCACTCATTATGCTGCTATGGGCCTGATGACATAGATTTCATTGCTGAGTGATATTGCATTGTACGTAAGTACCACAACTTCTTTATCCATTTTTCACTTTCTGCGATATTGAACTTGTACCGTAAACGAGGTTCTTGTAAACAGAGCCGTCCCAAACTTTGGGGTGGCTGTGTCTTTCTGATTTTAATTTCCCAAGCTACAGGACCATAAGTGGAAGTGCCCTAGGCTCTGTTGCTTTGTTTTTTAGATGTTTCAGGAAACACCATACACCTCTCCCGAGTGGCTCTTGGCAATTTACATCCCGCCCATCAGCATAACAAGGCTCCCAGTTCTCCATGGCCTGTCCTGCCTTTCTGGATTTTACACTTTTTTCAGATGGCCCTTTTGACCGGGGGGAAGTGAGACTTCATTGTAGTGCAGATTTCCTTTGCAAGCTTGCTTGGTTGGCCAAAAAGGGCGTATGCGTTTTTTCCTGAATATATTCAGGAAAAAACGCATACGCCCTTTTTGGCCAAGTGCATCATTGTGGACGTTCTGCCTCTTTTCCTATGCTTTAAATGCAATTCCAGTCTACCTCCTGAAATCGGTTTCCTGCAATTCTGCCCCGCTTTCAAGTCCTCTTGGCAGCCTTACTTCAGTATATTTTTGGACGATAGCTGTCATTTATAACTCTGCAGGTTTGTGAATTACAGTGCCCATGAGCTCCTTTCTTCAACTCGCTTTCTTGTGAGCTGGCCGCAACACTGCAGGATTGCTTCAGGCCCTAATCTGGTTCCGGCACGGCACGCTGAGCCTTTGGTTAATTCCTCTTCCTCGTGGGAAATGAGAGTTAAATTTGCCCGTCCAGACACCTCCACCTAGTCTCTCATTGGTTCTCCCTATTCCTGTTCATCTTCCTCAGACATTGCAAATGGGCCAAACAGGAGGTTAAAGGCACTGACTCTCCAAGTCGGGAGAGTGATAGTAAAGCATGTGGAATGTTGCACCTGAGTACCAGGGGACGAGAACTGAGACATATTGGAACATGTCTCCCGATCACACTGTTGATCATACTCTGGGTTCCACGTGCATGTTTTACCTAAAGACAGAATCCCTTAAACCTGGAGAGTTGAGACCCGTGGAATGGGTACCATGCAATATGACTTCAAAGGGTCTTCATTTGCTCACCGAACCTCTCCAATCCTATCACTGCTGCGTTTATGCCCCTGTACACACGCTTGATTTTCTTTCAGAGACGTAGCAATCCATAGGTTTTAAGATACTTACTAGTCAGGTACATTCTTAGGCGTTTAATATGGGGTGTTGAGTCCATTTCGCTGAGCAAGGAGTAGTTCTTGTCTATTCCATATTTGGCTTAAGGAACTTTATCTGTGCTCATTTCAATCTCTGGTTTTATGCAGCACCCCAACTCACCTTTCCACTTAAGCAAGCATAAGTTGGTTTTCTAAATTTGAGACCCTGTTCTGTTTTGTAATCCAGTTCCTGTGTAGCCAAGTTTACATTCCGTGTATTAGTGATATCTTATGATGTTTCTTTTTCTCTGTGACTTATTTCAGTTAGAATCATCATACCTGAATCCACTCATTATGCTGCTACGGGCCTGATGACATAGATTTCATTGCTGAGTGATATTGCATTGAACGTATGTACCACAACTTCTTTATCCATTTTTCACTTTCTGTGATATTGAACTTGTACCGTAAACGAGGTTCTTGTAAACAGAGCCTTCCCAAACTTTGGGGTGGCTGTGTCTTTTTGATTTTAATTTCCCTAAGCTATAGGACCATAAGTGGAAGTGCCCTAGGCTCCGCTGCTATGTTTTTTAGGTGTTTCAGGAAGCACCATACACTTCTTCCGAGTGGCTCTTGGCAATTTACATCCCGCCCATCAGCATAACAAGGCTCCCAGTTCTCCATGGCCTGTCCTTCCTTTCTGGATTTTACACTTTTTTCAGGTGGCCCTTTTGACCGGGGGGAAGTGAGACTTCATTGTAGTGCAGATTTCCTTTGCAAGCTTGCTTGGTTGGCCAAAAAGGGCGTATGCGTTTTTTCCTGAATATATTCAGGAAAAAACGCATACGCCCTTTTTGGCCAAGTGCATCATTGTGGACGTTCTGCCTCTTTTCCTATGCTTTAAATGCAATTCCAGTCTACCTCCTGAAATCGGTTTCCTGCAATTCTGCCCCGCTTTCAAGTCCTCTTGGCAGCCTTACTTCAATATATTTTTGGACGATAGCTGTCATTTATAACTCTGCAGGTTTGTGAATTACAGTGCCCCTGAGGTCCTTTCTTCAACTCGCTTTCTTGTGAGCTGGCCGCAACACCGCAGGATTGCTTGAGGCCGTAATCTGGTCCCGGCACAGCACGCTGAGCCTTTGGTTAATTCCTCTTCCTGGTGGGAAATGAGAGTTAAATTTGCCCGTCCAGACACCTCCACCAATCTCTCATTGGTTCTCCCTATTCCTGTTCATCTTCCGCAGAAATTGCAAACTGAGCCAAACAGGAGGTTAAAGGCACTGACTCTCCAAGTCGGGAGAGTGTTAGTAAAGCGTCTGGAATGATGCACCCGAGTACCAGGGGACGAGAACTGAGACATATTGGAACACGTCTCCCGATCACACGGTTGATCATACTCTGGGTTCCACGTGCATGTTTTAGCTGAAGGAAGAATCCCTTAAACCTGGAGAGTTGAGACCCGTGGAATGGGTACCATGCAATATGACTTCAAAGGGTCTTCATTTGCTCACCGAACCTCTCCAATCCTATCATTGCTGCGTTTATGCCCCTGTACACACGCTTGATTTTCTTTCAGAGACATAGCAATCCATAGGTTTTAAGATACTTACTAGTCAGGTACATTCTTAGGCGTTTAATATGGGCTGTTGAGTCCATTTCGTTGAGCAAGGAGTAGCTCTTGTCTATTCCATATTTGGCTTAAGGAACTTTATCTGTGCTCATTTCAATCTCAGGTTTTATGCAGCACCCCAACTCACCTTTCCCCTTAAGCAAGCATAAGTTGGTTTTCTAAATTTGAGACCCTGTTCTGTTTTGTAATCCAGTTCCTGTGTAGCCAAGTTTACATTCCGTGTATTAGTGATATCTTATGATGTTTCTTTTTCTGTGTGATTATTTCAGTTAGAATCATCATACCTGAATCCACTCATTATGCTGCTATAGGCCTGATGACATAGAATTCATTGCTGAGTGATATTGCATTGAACGTAAGTACCACAACTTCTTTATCCATTTTTCACTTTCTGCGATATTGAACTTGTACCGTAAACGAGGTTCTTGTAAACAGAGCCGTCCCAAACTTTGGGGTGGCTGTGTCTTTTTGATTTTAATTTCCCTAAGCTATAGGACCATAAGTGGAAGTGCCCTAGGCTCTGTTGCTTTGTTTTTTAGATGTTTCAGGAAACACCATACACCTCTCCTGAGTGGCTGTTGGCAATTTACATCCCGCCCATCAGCATAACAAGGCTCCCAGTTCTCCATGGCCTGTCCTGCCTTTCTGGATTTTACACTTTTTTCAGATGGCCCTTTTGACCGGGGGGAAGTGAGACTTCATTGTAGTGCAGATTTCCTTTGCAAGCTTGCTTGGTTGGCCAAAAAGGGCGTATGCGTTTTTTCCTGAATATATTCAGGAAAAAACGCATACGCCCTTTTTGGCCAAGTGCATCATTGTGGACGTTCTGCCTCTTTTCCTATGCTTTAAATGCAATTCCAGTCTACCTCCTGAAATCGGTTTCCTGCAATTCTGCCCCGCTTTCAAGTCCTCTTGGCAGCCTTACTTCAGTATATTTTTGGATGATAGCTGTCATTTATAACTCTGCAGGTTTGTGAATTACAGTGCCCCTGAGCTCCTTTCTTCAACTCGCTTTCTTGTGACCTGGCCGCAACACCACAGGATTGCTTCAGGCCCTAATCTGGTTCCGGCACGGCACGCTGAGCCTTTGGTTAATTCCTCTTCCTGGTGGGAAATGAGAGTTAAATTTGCCCGTCCAGACACCTCCAGCTAGTCTCTCTTTGGTTCTCCCTATTCCTGTTCATCTTCCGCAGAAATTGCAAACTGGGCCAAACAGGAGGTTAAAGGCACTGACTCTCCAAGTCGGGAGAGTGTTAGTAAAGCGTCTGGAATGTTGCACCCGAGTACCAGGGGACGAGAACTGAGACATATTGGAACACGTCTCCCGATCACACGGTTGATCATACTCTGGGTTCCACGTGCATGTTTTACCTGAAGGCAGAGTCCCTTAAACCTGGAGAGTTGAGACCCGTGGAATGGGTACCATGCAATATGACTTCAAAGGGTCTTCATTTGCTCACCGAACCTCTCCAATCCTATCACTGCTGCGTTTATGCCCCTGTACACACGCTTGATTTTCTTTCAGAGACATAGCAATCCACAGGTTTTAAGATACTTACTAGTCAGGTACATTCTTAGGCGTTTAATATGGGGTGTTGAGTCCATTTCGTTGAGCAAGGAGTAGTTCTTGTCTATTCTATATTTGGCTTAAGGAACTTTATCTGTGCTCATTTCAATCTCTGGTTTGATGCAGTACCCCAACTCACCTTTCCCCTTAAGCAAGCATAAGTTGGTTTTCTAAATTTGAGACCCTGTTCTGTTTTGTAATCCAGTTCCTGTGTAGCCAAGTTTACATTCGGTGTATTAGTGATATCTTATGATGTTTCTTTTTCTGTGTGACTTATTTCAGTTAGAATCATCATACCTGAATCCACTCATTATGCTGCTACGGGCCTGATGACATAGATTTCATTGCTGAGTGATATTGCATTGTACGTAAGTACCACAACTTCTTTATCCATTTTTCACTTTCTGCGATATTAAACTTGTACCGTAAACGAGGTTCTTGTAAACAGAGCCGTCCCAAACTTTGGGGTGGCTGTGTCTTTTTGATTTTAATTTCCCTAAGCTATAGGACCATAAGTGGAAGTGCCCTAGGCTCTGTTGCTTTGTTTTTTAGATGTTTCAGGAAACACCATACACCTCTCCCGACTGGCTGTTGGCAATTTACATCCCGCCCATCAGCATAACAAGGCTCCCAGTTCTCCATGGCCTGTCCTGCCTTTCTGGATTTTACACTTTTTTCAGATGGCCCTTTTGACCGGGGGGAAGTGAGACTTCATTGTAGTGCAGATTTCCTTTGCAAGCTTGCTTGGTTGGCCAAAAAGGGCGTATGCGTTTTTTCCTGAATATATTCAGGAAAAAACGCATACGCCCTTTTTGGCCAAGTGCATCATTGTGGACGTTCTGCCTCTTTTCCTATGCTTTAAATGCAATTCCAGTCTACCTCCTGAAATCGGTTTCCTGCAATTCTGCCCCACTTTCAAGTCCTCTTGGCAGCCTTACTTCAGTATATTTTTGGATGATAGCTGTCATTTATAACTCTGCAGGTTTGTGAATTACAGTGCCCCTGAGCTCCTTTCTTCAACTCGCTTTCTTGTGACCTGGCCGCAACACCACAGGATTGCTTCAGGCCCTAATCTGGTTCCGGCACGGCACGCTGAGCCTTTGGTTAATTCCTCTTCCTGGTGGGAAATGAGAGTTAAATTTGCCCGTCCAGACACCTCCAGCTAGTCTCTCTTTGGTTCTCCCTATTCCTGTTCATCTTCCGCAGAAATTGCAAACTGGGCCAAACAGGAGGTTAAAGGCACTGACTCTCCAAGTCGGGAGAGTGTTAGTAAAGCGTCTGGAATGTTGCACCCGAGTACCAGGGGACGAGAACTGAGACATATTGGAACACGTCTCCCGATCACACGGTTGATCATACTCTGGGTTCCACGTGCATGTTTTACCTGAAGGCAGAGTCCCTTAAACCTGGAGAGTTGAGACCCGTGGAATGGGTACCATGCAATATGACTTCAAAGGGTCTTCATTTGCTCACCGAACCTCTCCAATCCTATCACTGCTGCGTTTATGCCCCTGTACACAAGCTTGATTCTCTTTCGGAGACATAGCAATCCATAGGTTTGAAAATTCTTACTAGTCAGGTACATTCTTAGGCGTTTAATATGGGGTGTTGAGTCCATTTCGTTGAGCAAGGAGTAGTTCTTGTCTATTCCATATTTGGCTTAAGGAACTTTATCTGTGCTCATTTCAATCTCTGGTTTTAGGCAGCACCCCAACTCACCTTTCCCCTTAAGCAAGCATAAGTAGTTTTTTTAAATTTAAGGCCCTGTTCTGTTTTGTAATCCAGTTCCTGTGTAGCCAAGTTTACATTCCGTGTATTAGTGATATCTTATGATGTTTCTTTTTCTGTGATACTTATTTCAGTTAGAATCATCATACCTGAATCCACTCTTTATGCTGCTATGGGCCTGAAGACCTAGATTTCATTGCTGAATGATAATGCATTGTACGTAAGTACCTCAACTTCTTTATCCATTTTTCGCTTTCTGCGATATTGAACTTGTAGCGTAAACCAGGTTCTTGTAAACAGAGCCGTCCCAAATTTTGGGGTGGCTGTGTCTTTTTGATTTTAATTTCCCTAAGTTATAGGACCATAAGTGGAAGTGCCCTAGGCTCTGTTGCTTTGTTTTTTAGATGTTTCAGGAAACACCATACACCTCTCCCGAGTGGCTCTTGGCAATTTACATCCCGCCCATCAGCATAACAAGGTTCCCAGTTCTCCATGGCCTGTCCTGCCTTTCTGGATTTTACACTTTTTTCAGATGGCCCTTTTGACCGGGGGGAAGTGAGACTTCATTGTAGTGCAGATTTCCTTTGCAAGCTTGCTTGGTTGGCCAAAAAGGGCGTATGCGTTTTTTCCTGAATATATTCAGGAAAAAACGCATACGCCCTTTTTGGCCAAGTGCATCATTGTGGACGTTCTGCCTCTTTTCCTATGCTTTAAATGCAATTCCAGTCTACCTCCTGAAATCGGTTTCCTGCAATTCTGCCCCGCTTTCAAGTCCTCTTGGCAGCCTTACTTCAGTATATTTTTGGACGATAGCTGTCATTTATAACTCTGCAGGTTTGTGAATTACAGTGCCCCTGAGCTCCTTTCTTCAACTCGCTTTCTTGGGAGCTGGCCGGAACACCGCAGCATTGCTTCAGGCCCTAATCTGGTTCCGGCACGGCACGCTGAGCCTTTGGTTAATTCCTCTTCCTGGTGGGAAATGAGAGTTAAATTTGCCCGTCCAGACACCTCCAGCTAGTCTCTCTTTGGTTCTCCCTATTCCTGTTCATCTTCCGCAGAAATTGCAAACTGGGCCAAACAGGAGGTTAAAGGCACTGACTCTCCAAGTCGGGAGAGTGTTAGTAAAGCGTCTGGAAAGTTGCACCCGAGTACCAGGGGACGAGAACTGAGACATATTGGAACACGTCTCCCGATCACACGGTTGATCATACTCTGGGTTCCACGTGCATGTTTTACCTGAAGGCAGAGTCCCTTAAACCTGGAGAGTTGAGACCCGTGGAATGGGTACCATGCAATATGACTTCAAAGGGTCTTCATTTGCTCACCGAACCTCTCCAATCCTATCACTGCTGCGTTTATGCCCCTGTACACACGCTTGATTTTCTTTCAGAGACATAGCAATCCATAGGTTTTAAGATACTTACTAGTCAGGTACATTCTTAGGCGTTTAATATGGGGTGTTGAGTCCATTTCGTTGAGCAAGGAGTAGTTCTTGTCTATTCTATATTTGGCTTAAGGAACTTTATCTGTGCTCATTTCAATCTCTGGTTTGATGCAGTACCCCAACTCACCTTTCCCCTTAAGCAAGCATAAGTTGGTTTTCTAAATTTGAGACCCTGTTCTGTTTTGTAATCCAGTTCCTGTGTAGCCAAGTTTACATCCCGTGTATTAGTGATATCTTATGATGTTTCTTTTTCTGTGTGACTTATTTCAGTTAGAATCATCATACCTGAATCCGCTCATTATGCTGCTACGGGCCTGATGACATAGATTTCATTGCTGAGTGATATTGCATTGTACGTAAGTACCACAACTTCTTTATCCATTTTTCACTTTCTGCGCTATTGAACTTGTACCGTAAACGAGGTTCTTGTAAACAGAGCCGTCCCAAACTTTGGGGTGGCTGTGTCTTTTTGATTTTAATTTCCCTAAGCTATAGGACCATAAGTGGAAGTGCCCTAGGCTCTGTTGCTTTGTTTTTTAGATGTTTCAGGAAACACCATACACCTCTCCCGAGTGGCTGTTGGCAATTTACATCCCGCCCATCAGCATAACAAGGCTCCCAGTTCTCCATGGCCTGTCCTGCCTTTCTGGATTTTACACTTTTTTCAGATGGCCCTTTTGACCGTGGGGAAGTGAGACTTCATTGTAGTGCAGATTTCCTTTACAAGCTTGCTTGGTTGGCCAAAAAGGGCGTATGCGTTTTTTCCTGAATATATTCAGGAAAAAACGCATACGCCCTTTTTGGCCAAGTGCATCATTGTGGACGTTCTGCCTCTTTTCCTATGCTTTAAATGCAATTCCAGTCTACCTCCTGAAATCGGTTTCCTGCAATTCTGCCCCGCTTTCAAGTCCTCTTGGCAGCCTTACTTCAGTATATTTTTGGACGATAGCTGTCATTTATAACTCTGCAGGTTTGTGAATTACAGTGCCCCTGAGCTCCTTTCTTCAACTCGCTTTCTTGTGAGCTGGCCGCAACACCGCAGGATTGCTTCAGGCCCTAATCTGGTTCCGGCACGGCACGCTGAGCCTTTGGTTAATTCCTCTTCCTGGTGGGAAATGAGAGTTAAATTTGCCCGTCCAGACACCTCCAGCTAGTCTCTCATTGGTTCTCCCTATTCCTGTTCATCTTCCTCAGAAATTGCAAATGGGCCAAACAGGAGGTTAAAGGCACTGACTCTCCAAGTCGGGAGAGTGTTTGTAAAGCGTCTGGAATGTTACATCCGAGTACCAGGGGACGAGAACCAAGACATATTGGAACACGTCTCCCGATCACACGGTTGATCATACTCTGGGTTCCACGTGCATGTTTTAGCTGAAGGAAGAATCCCTTAAACCTGGAGAGTTGAGACCCGTGGAATGGGTACCATGCAATATGACTTCAAAGGGTCTTCATTTGCTCACGGAACCTCTCCAATCCTATCACTGCTGCCTTTTTGCCCCTGTACACAAGCTTGATTCTCTTTCGGAGACATAGCAATCCATAGGTTTGAAAATTCTTACTAGTCAGGTACATTCTTAGGCGTTTAATATGGGGTGTTGAGTCCATTTCGTTGAGCAAGGAGTAGTTCTTGTCTATTCCATATTTGGCTTAAGGAACTTTATCTGTGCTCATTTCAATCTCTGGTTTTAGGCAGCACCCCAACTCACCTTTCCCCTTAAGCAAGCATAAGTAGTTTTTTTAAATTTAAGGCCCTGTTCTGTTTTATAATCCAGTTCCTGTGTAGCCAAGTTTACATTCCGTGTATTAGTGATATCTTATGATGTTTCTTTTTCTGTGATACTTATTTCAGTTAGAATCATCATACCTGAATCCACTCTTTATGCTGCTATGGGCCTGAAGACCTAGATTTCATTGCTGAATGATAATGCATTGTACGTAAGTACCTCAACTTCTTTATCCATTTTTCGCTTTCTGCGATATTGAACTTGTAGCGTAAACCAGGTTCTTGTAAACAGAGCCGTCCCTAATTTTGGGGTGGCTGTGTCTTTTTGATTTTAATTTCCCTAAGTTATAGGACCATAAGTGGAAGTGCCCTAGGCTCTGTTGCTTTGTTTTTTAGATGTTTCAGGAAACACCATACACCTCTCCCGAGTGGCTCTTGGCAATTTACATCCCGCCCATCAGCATAACAAGGTTCCCAGTTCTCCATGGCCTGTCCTGCCTTTCTGGATTTTACACTTTTTTCAGATGGCCCTTTTGACTGGGGGGAAGTGAGACTTCATTGTAGTGCAGATTTCCTTTGCAAGCTTGCTTGGTTGGCCAAAAAGGGCGTATGCGTTTTTTCCTGAATATATTCAGGAAAAAACGCATACGCCCTTTTTGGCCAAGTGCATCATTGTGGACGTTCTGCCTCTTTTCCTATGCTTTAAATGCAATTCCAGTCTACCTCCTGAAATCGGTTTCCTGCAATTCTGCCCCGCTTTCAAGTCCTCTTGGCAGCCTTACTTCAGTATATTTTTGGACGATAGCTGTCATTTATAACTCTGCAGGTTTGTGAATTACAGTGCCCCTGAGCTCCTTTCTTCAACTCGATTTCTTGGGAGCTGGCCGGAACACCGCAGCATTGCTTCAGGCCCTAATCTAGTTCCGGCACGGCACGCTGAGCCTTTGGTTAATTCCTCTTCCTGGTGGGAAATGAGAGTTAAATTTGCCCGTCCAGACACCTCCAGCTAGTCTCTCTTTGGTTCTCCCTATTCCTGTTCATCTTCCGCAGAAATTGCAAACTGGGCCAAACAGGAGGTTAAAGGCACTGACTCTCCAAGTCGGGAGAGTGTTAGTAAAGCGTCTGGAAAGTTGCACCCGAGTACCAGTGGACGAGAACTTAGACATATTGGAACACGTCTCCCGATCACACGGTTGATCATACTCTGGGTTCCACGTGCATGTTTTACCTGAAGGCAGAGTCCCTTAAACCTGGAGAGTTGAGACCCGTGGAATGGGTACCATGCAATATGACTTCAAAGGGTCTTCATTTGCTCACCGAACCTCTCCAATCCTATCACTGCTGCGTTTATGCCCCTGTACACACGCTTGATTTTCTTTCAGAGACATAGCAATCCACAGGTTTTAAGATACTTACTAGTCAGGTACATTCTTAGGCGTTTAATATGGGGTGTTGAGTCCATTTCGTTGAGCAAGGAGTAGTTCTTGTCTATTCTATATTTGGCTTAAGGAACTTTATCTGTGCTCATTTCAATCTCTGGTTTGATGCAGTACCCCAACTCACCTTTCCCCTTAAGCAAGCATAAGTTGGTTTTCTAAATTTGAGACCCTGTTCTGTTTTGTAATCCAGTTCCTGTGTAGCCAAGTTTACATCCCGTGTATTAGTGATATCTTATGATGTTTCTTTTTCTGTGTGACTTATTTCAGTTAGAATCATCATACCTGAATCCGCTCATTATGCTGCTACGGGCCTGATGACATAGATTTCATTGCTGAGTGATATTGCATTGTACGTAAGTACCACAACTTCTTTATCCATTTTTCACTTTCTGCGCTATTGAACTTGTACCGTAAACGAGGTTCTTGTAAACAGAGCCGTCCCAAACTTTGGGGTGGCTGTGTCTTTTTGATTTTAATTTCCCTAAGCTATAGGACCATAAGTGGAAGTGCCCTAGGCTCTGTTGCTTTGTTTTTTAGATGTTTCAGGAAACACCATACACCTCTCCCGAGTGGCTGTTGGCAATTTACATCCCGCCCATCAGCATAACAAGGCTCCCAGTTCTCCATGGCCTGTCCTGCCTTTCTGGATTTTACACTTTTTTCAGATGGCCCTTTTGACCGTGGGGAAGTGAGACTTCATTGTAGTGCAGATTTCCTTTACAAGCTTGCTTGGTTGGCCAAAAAGGGCGTATGCGTTTTTTCCTGAATATATTCAGGAAAAAACGCATACGCCCTTTTTGACCAAGTGCATCATTGTGGACGTTCTGCCTCTTTTCCTATGCTTTAAATGCAATTCCAGTCTACCTCCTGAAATCGGTTTCCTGCAATTCTGCCCCGCTTTCAAGTCCTCTTGACAGCCTTACTTCAGTATATTTTTGGATGATAGCTGTCATTTATAACTCTGCAGGTTTGTGAATTACAGTGCCCCTGAGCTCCTTTCTTCAACTCGCTTTCTTGTGAGCTGGCCGCAACACCGCAGGATTGCTTCAGGCCCTAATCTGGTTCCGGCACAGCATGCTGAGCCTTTGGTTAATTCCTCTTCCTGGTGGAAAATGAGAGTTAAATTTGCCCGTCCAGACACCTCCAGCTAGTCTCTCATTGGTTCTCCCTATTCCTGTTCATCTTCCGCAGAAATTGCAAATGGGCCAAACAGGAGGTTAAAGGCACTGACTCTCCAAGTCGGGAGAGTGTTAGTAAAGCGTCTGGAATGTTACACCCGAGTACCAGGGGACGAGAATTGAGACATATTGGAACACGTCTCCCGATCACACGGTTGATCATACTCTGGGTTCCACGTGCATGTTTTAGCTGAAGGAAGAATCCCTTAAACCTGGAGAGTTGAGACCCGTGGAATGGATACCATGCAATATGACTTCAAAGGGTCTTCATTTGCTCACCGAACCTCTCCAATCCTATCACTGCTGCGTTTATGCCCCTGTACACACGCTTGATTTTCTTTCAGAGACATAGCAATCCATAGGTTTTAAGATACTTACTAGTCAGGTACATTCTTAGGCGTTTAATATGGGCTGTTGAGTCCATTTCGTTGAGCAAGGAGTAGTTCTTGTCTATTCCATATTTGGCTTAAGGAACTTTATCTGTGCTCATTTCAATCTCTGGTTTGATGCAGCACCCCAACTCACCTTTCCCCTTAAGCAAGCATAAGTTGGTTTTCTAAATTTGAGACCCTGTTCTGTTTTGTAATCCAGTTCCTGTGTAGCCAAGTTTACATCCCGTGTATTAGTGATATCTTATGATGTTTCTTTTTCTGTGTGACTTATTTCAGTTAGAATCATCATACCTGAATCCACTCATTATGCTGCTACGGGCCTGATGACATAGATTTCATTGCTGAGTGATATTGCATTGTACGTAAGTACCACAACTTCTTTATCCATTTTTCACTTTCTGCGATATTGAACTTGTACCGTAAACGAGGTTCTTGTAAACAGAGCCGTCCCAAACTTTGGGGTGGCTGTGTCTTTCTGATTTTAATTTCCCAAGCTACAGGACCATAAGTGGAAGTGCCCTAGGCTCTGTTGCTTTGTTTTTTAGATGTTTCAGGAAACACCATACACCTCTCCCGAGTGGCTCTTGGCAATTTACATCCCGCCCATCAGCATAACAAGGCTCCCAGTTCTCCATGGCCTGTCCTGCCTTTCTGGATTTTACACTTTTTTCAGGTGGCCCTTTTGACCGGGGGGAAGTGAGACTTCATTGTAGTGCAGATTTCCTTTGCAAGCTTGCTTGGTTGGCCAAAAAGGGCGTATGCGTTTTTTCCTGAATATATTCAGGAAAAAACGCATACGCCCTTTTGGGCCAAGTGCATCATTGTGGACGTTCTGCCTCTTTTCCTATGCTTTAAATGCAATTCCAGTCTACCTCCTGAAATCGGTTTCCTGCAATTCTGCCCCGCTTTCAAGTCCTCTTGGCAGCCTTACTTCAGTATATTTTTGGACGATAGCTGTCATTTATAACTCTGCAGGTTTGTGAATTACAGTGCCCCTGAGCTCCTTTCTTCAACTCGCTTTCTTGTGAGCTGGCCGCAACACCGCAGGATTGCTTCAGGCCCTAATCTGGTTCCGGCACGGCACGCTGAGCCTTTGGTTAATTCCTCTTCCTGGTGGGAAATGAGAGTTAAATTTGCCCGTCCAGACACCTCCAGCTAGTCTCTCATTGGTTCTCCCTATTCCTGTTCATCTTCCGCAGAAATTGCAAATGGGCCAAACAGGAGGTTAAAGGCACTGACTCTCCAAGTCGGGAGAGTGTTAGTAAAGCGTCTGGAATGTTACACCCGAGTACCAGGGGACGAGAATTGAGACATATTGGAACACGTCTCCCGATCACACGGTTGATCATACTCTGGGTTCCACGTGCATGTTTTAGCTGAAGGAAGAATCCCTTAAACCTGGAGAGTTGAGACCCGTGGAATGGGTACCAAGCAATATGACTTCAAAGGGTCTTCATTTGCTCACCGAACCTCTCCAATCCTATCACTGCTGCGTTTATGCCCCTGTACACACGCTTGATTCTCTTTCAGAGACATAGCAATCCATAGGTTTTAAGATACTTACTAGTCAGGTACATTCTTAGGCGTTTAATATGGGCTGTTGAGTCCATTTCGTTGAGCAAGGAGTAGTTCTTGTCTATTCCATATTTGGCTTAAGGAACTTTATCTGTGCTCATTTCAATCTCTGGTTTTATGCAGCACCCCAACTCACCTTTCCCCTTAAGCAAGCATAAGTTGGTTTTCTAAATTTGAGACCCTGTTCTGTTTTGTAATCCAGTTCCTGTGTAGCCAAGTTTACATTCCGTGTATTAGTGATATCTTATGATGTTTCTTTTTCTGTGTGAGTTATTTCAGTTAGAATCATCATACCTGAATCCACTCATTATGCTGCTATGGGCCTGATGACATAGATTACATTGCTGAGTGATATTGCATTGTACGTAAGTACCACAACTTCTTTATCCATTTTTCACTTTCTGCGATATTGAACTTGTACCGTAAACGAGGTTCTTGTAAACAGAGCCGTCCCAAACTTTGGGGTGGCTGTGTCTTTTTGATTTTAATTTCCCTAAGCTATAGGACCATAAGTGGAAGTGCCCTAGGCTCTGTTGCTTTGTTTTTTAGATGTTTCAGGAAACACCATACACCTCTCCCGAGTGGCTGTTGGCAATTTACATCCCGCCCATCAGCATAACAAGGCTCCCAGTTCTCCATGGCCTGTCCTGCCTTTCTGGATTTTACACTATTTTCAGATGGCCCTTTTGAGCGGGGGGAAGTGAGACTTCATTGTAGTGCAGATTTCCTTTGCAAGCTTGCTTGGTTGGCCAAAAAGGGCGTATGCGTTTTTTCCTGAATATATTCAGGAAAAAACGCATACGCCCTTTTTGGCCAAGTGCATCATTGTGGACGTTCTGCCTCTTTTCCTATGCTTTAAATGCAATTCCAGTCTACCTCCTGAAATCGGTTTCCTGCAATTCTGCCCCGCTTTCAAGTCCTCTTGGCAGCCTTACTTCAGTATATTTTTGGACGATAGCTGTCATTTATAACTCTGCAGGTTTGTGAATTACAGTGCCCCTGAGCTCCTTTCTTCAACTCGCTTTCTTGGGAGCTGGCCGCAACACCGCAGGATTGCTTCAGGCCCTAATCTGGTTCCGGCACGGCACGCTGAGCCTTTGGTTAATTCCTCTTCCTGGTGGGAAATGAGAGTTAAATTTGCCCGTCCAGACACCTCCAGCTAGTCTCTCATTGGTTCTCCCTATTCCTGTTCATCTTCCGCAGAAATTGCAAATGGGCCAAACAGGAGGTTAAAGGCACTGACTCTCCAAGTCGGGAGAGTGTTAGTAAAGCGTCTGGAATGTTACACCCGAGTACCAGGGGACGAGAATTGAGACATATTGGAACACGTCTCCCGATCACACGGTTGATCATACTCTGGGTTCCACGTGCATGTTTTAGCTGAAGGAAGAATCCCTTAAACCTGGAGAGTTGAGACCCGTGGAATGGGTACCAAGCAATATGACTTCAAAGGGTCTTCATTTGCTCACCGAACCTCTCCAATCCTATCACTGCTGCGTTTATGCCCCTGTACACACGATTGATTCTCTTTCAGAGACATAGCAATCCATAGGTTTTAAGATACTTACTAGTCAGGTACATTCTTAGGCGTTTAATATGGGCTGTTGAGTCCATTTCGTTGAGCAAGGAGTAGTTCTTGTCTATTCCATATTTGGCTTAAGGAACTTTATCTGTGCTCATTTCAATCTCTGGTTTTATGCAGCACCCCAACTCACCTTTCCCCTTAAGCAAGCATAAGTTGGTTTTCTAAATTTGAGACCCTGTTCTGTTTTGTAATCCAGTTCTGTGTAGCCAAGTTTACATTCCGTGTATTAGTGATATCTTATGATGTTTCTTTTTCTGTGTGACTTATTTCAGTTAGAATCATCATACCTGAATCCACTCATTATGCTGCTACGGGCCTGATGACATAGATTTCATTGCTGAGTGATATTGCATTGTACGTAAGTACCACAACTTCTTTATCCATTTTTCACTTTCTGTGATATTGAACTTGTACCGTAAACGAGGTTCTTGTAAACAGAGCCGTCCCAAACTTTGGGGTGGCTGTGTCTTTTTGATTTTAATTTCCCTAAGCTATAGGACCATAAGTGGAAGTGCCCTAGGCTCTGTTGCTTTGTTTTTTAGATGTTTCAGGAAACACCATACACCTCTCCCGAGTGGCTGTTGGCAATTTACATCCCGCCCATCAGCATAACAAGGCTCCCAGTTCTCCATGGCCTGTCCTGCCTTTCTGGATTTTACACTTTTTTCAGATGGCCCTTTTGACCGGGGGGAAGTGAGACTTCATTGTAGTGCAGATTTCCTTTGCAAGCTTGCTTGGTTGGCCAAAAACGGCGTATGCGTTTTTTCCTGAATATATTCAGGAAAAAACGCATACGCCCTTTTTGGCCAAGTGCATCATTGTGGACGTTCTGCCTCTTTTCCTATGCTTTAAATGCAATTCCAGTCTACCTCCTGAAATCGGTTTCCTGCAATTCTGCCCCGCTTTCAAGTCCTCTTGGCAGCCTTACTTCAGTATATTTTTGGACGATAGCTGTCATTTATAACTCTGCAGGTTTGTGAATTACAATGCCCCTGAGCTCCTTTCTTCAACTCGCTTTCTTGTGAGCTGGCCGCAACACCGCAGGATTGCTTCAGGCCCTAATCTGGTTCCGGCACGGCAAGCTGAGCCTTTGGTTAATTCCTCTTCCTGGTGGGAAATGAGAGTTAAATTTGCCCGTCCAGACACCTCCAGCTAGTCTCTCATTGGTTCTCCCTATTCCTGTTCATCTTCCTCAGAAATTGCAAATGGGCCAAACAGGAGGTTAAAGGCACTGACTCTCCAAGTCGGGAGAATGTTTGTAAAGCGTCTGGAATGTTACATCCGAGTACCAGGGGACGAGAACCGAGACATATTGGAACACGTCTCCCGATCACACGGTTGATCATACTCTGGGTTCCACGTGCATGTTTTAG
Organism: Leucopleurus acutus; assembly: GCF_964270905.1. NCBI lineage: Eukaryota > Metazoa > Chordata > Mammalia > Artiodactyla > Delphinidae > Leucopleurus > Leucopleurus acutus. The sequence goes on from NW_028139159.1 coordinate 652,402, forward strand.
CTGAAGGAAGAATCCCTTAAACCTGGAGAGTTGAGACCCGTGGAATGGGTACCATGCAATATGACTTCAAAGGGTCTTCATTTGCTCACCGAACCTCTCCAATCCTATCACTGCTGCGTTTATGCCCCTGTACACACGCTTGATTTTCTTTCAGAGACATAGCAATCCATAGGTTTTAAGATACTTATTGTCAGGTACATTCTTAGGCGTTTAATATGGGGTGTTGAGTCCATTTCGTTGAGCAAGGAGTAGTTCTTGTCTATTCTATATTTGGCTTAAGGAACTTTATCTGTGCTCATTTCAATCTCTGGTTTGATGCAGCACCCCAACTCACCTTTCCCCTTAAGCAAGCATAAGTTGGTTTTCTAAATTTGAGACCCTGTTCTGTTTTGTAATCCAGTTCCTGTGTAGCCAAGTTTACATCCCGTGTATTAGTGATATCTTATGATGTTTCTTTTTCTGTGTGACTTATTTCAGTTAGAATCATCATACCTGAATCCACTCATTATGCTGCTACGGGCCTGATGACATAGATTTCATTGCTGAGTGATATTGCATTGTACGTAAGTACCACAACTTCTTTATCCATTTTTCACTTTCTGCGCTATTGAACTTGTACCGTAAACGAGGTTCTTGTAAACAGAGCCGTCCCAAACATTGGGGTGGCTGTGTCTTTTTGATTTTAATTTCCCTAAGCTATAGGACCATAAGTGGAAGTGCCCTAGGCTCTGTTGCTTTGTTTTTTAGATGTTTCAGGAAACACCATACACCTCTCCCGAGTGGCTGTTGGCAATTTACATCCCGCCCATCAGCATAACAAGGCTCCCAGTTCTCCATGGCCTGTCCTGCCTTTCTGGATTTTACACTTTTTTCAGATGGCCCTTTTGACCGGGGGGAAGTGAGACTTCATTGTAGTGCAGATTTCCTTTGCAAGCTTGCTTGGTTGGCCAAAAAGGGCGTATGCGTTTTTTCCTGAATATATTCAGGAAAAAACGCATACGCCCTTTTTGGCCAAGTGCATCATTGTGGACGTTCTGCCTCTTTTCCTATGCTTTAAATGCAATTCCAGTCTACCTCCTGAAATCGGTTTCCTGCAATTCTGCCCCGCTTTCAAGTCCTCTTGGCAGCCTTACTTCAGTATATTTTTGGACGATAGCTGTCATTTATAAGTCTGCAGGTTTGTGAATTACAGTGCCCCTGAGCTCCTTTCTTCAACTCGCTTTCTTGTGAGCTGGCCGCAACACCGCAGGATTGCTTCAGGCCCTAATCTGGTTCCGGCACGGCACGCTGAGCCTTTGGTTAATTCCTCTTCCTGGTGGGAAATGAGAGTTAAATTTGCCCGTCCAGACACCTCCAGCTAGTCTCTCATTGGTTCTCCCTATTCCTGTTCATCTTCCGCAGAAATTGCAAATGGGCCAAACAGGAGGTTAAAGGCACTGACTCTCCAAGTCGGGAGAGTGTTAGTAAAGCGTCTGGAATGTTGCACCCGAGTACCAGGGGACGAGAATTGAGACATATTGGAACACGTCTCCCGATCACACGGTTGATCATACTCTGGGTTCCACGTGCATGTTTTAGCTGAAGGAAGAATCCCTTAAACCTGGAGAGTTGAGACCCGTGGAATGGGTACCATGCAATATGACTTCAAAGGGTCTTCATTTGCTCACCGAACCTCTCCAATCCTATCACTGCTGCGTTTATGCCCCTGTACACACGCTTGATTTTCTTTCAGAGACATAGCAATCCATAGGTTTTAAGATACTTACTAGTCAGGTACATTCTTAGGCGTTTAATATGGGGTGTTGAGTCCATTTCGTTGAGCAAGGAGTAGTTCTTGTCTATTCCATATTTGGCTTAAGGAACTTTATCTGTGCTCATTTCAATCTCTGGTTTTATGCAGCACCCCAACTCACCTTTCCCCTTAAGCAAGCATAAGTTGGTTTTCTAAATTTGAGACCCTCTTCTGTTTTGTAATCCAGTTCCTGTGTAGCCAAGTTTACATTCGGTGTATTAGTGATATCTTATGATGTTTCTTTTTCTGTGTGACTTATTTCAGTTAGAATCATCATACCTGAATCCACTCATTATGCTGCTACGGGCCTGATGACATAGATTTCATTGCTGAGTGATATTGCATTGTACGTAAGTACCACAACTTCTTTATCCATTTTTCACTTTCTGTGATATTGAACTTGTACCGTAAACGATGTTCTTGTAAACAGAGCCGTCCCAAACTTTGGGGTGGCTGTGTCTTTTTGATTTTAATTTCCCTAAGCTATAGGACCATAAGTGGAAGTGCCCTAGGCTCTGTTGCTTTGTTTTTTAGATGTTTCAGGAAACACCATACACCTCTCCCGACTGGCTGTTGGCAATTTACATCCCGCCCATCAGCATAACAAGGCTCCCAGTTCTCCATGGCCTGTCCTGCCTTTCTGGATTTTACACTTTTTTCAGATGGCCCTTTTGACCGGGGGGAAGTGAGACTTCATTGTAGTGCAGATTTCCTTTGCAAGCTTGCTTGGTTGGCCAAAAAGGGCGTATGCGTTTTTTCCTGAATATATTCAGGATAAAACGCATACGCCCTTTTGGCCAAGTGCATCATTGTTGACGTTCTGCCTCTTTTCCTATGCTTTAAATGCAATTCCAGTCTACCTCCTGAAATCGGTTTCCTGCAATTCTGCCCCACTTTCAAGTCCTCTTGGCAGCCTTACTTCAGTATATTTTTGGATGATAGCTGTCATTTATAACTCTGCAGGTTTGTGAATTACAGTGCCCCTGAGCTCCTTTCTTCAACTCGCTTTCTTGTGACCTGGCCGCAACACCACAGGATTGCTTCAGGCCCTAATCTGGTTCCGGCACGGCACGCTGAGCCTTTGGTTAATTCCTCTTCCTGGTGGGAAATGAGAGTTAAATTTGCCCGTCCAGACACCTCCAGCTAGTCTCTCTTTGGTTCTCCCTATTCCTGTTCATCTTCCGCAGAAATTGCAAACTGGGCCAAACAGGAGGTTAAAGGCACTGACTCTCCAAGTCGGGAGAGTGTTAGTAAAGCGTCTGGAATGTTGCACCCGAGTACCAGGGGACGAGAACTGAGACATATTGGAACACGTCTCCCGATCACACGGTTGATCATACTCTGGGTTCCACGTGCATGTTTTACCTGAAGGCAGAGTCCCTTAAACCTGGAGAGTTGAGACCCGTGGAATGGGTACCATGCAATATGACTTCAAAGGGTCTTCATTTGCTCACCGAACCTCTCCAATCCTATCACTGCTGCGTTTATGCCCCTGTACACAAGCTTGATTCTCTTTCGGAGACATAGCAATCCATAGGTTTGAAAATTCTTACTAGTCAGGTACATTCTTAGGCGTTTAATATGGGGTGTTGAGTCCATTTCGTTGAGCAAGGAGTAGTTCTTGTCTATTCCATATTTGGCTTAAGGAACTTTATCTGTGCTCATTTCAATCTCTGGTTTTAGGCAGCACCCCAACTCACCTTTCCCCTTAAGCAAGCATAAGTAGTTTTTTTAAATTTAAGGCCCTGTTCTGTTTTGTAATCCAGTTCCTGTGTAGCCAAGTTTACATTCCGTGTATTAGTGATATCTTATGATGTTTCTTTTTCTGTGATACTTATTTCAGTTAGAGTCATCATACCTGAATCCACTCTTTATGCTGCTATGGGCCTGAAGACCTAGATTTCATTGCTGAATGATAATGCATTGTACGTAAGTACCTCAACTTCTTTATCCATTTTTCGCTTTCTGCGATATTGAACTTGTAGCGTAAACCAGGTTCTTGTAAACAGAGCCGTCCCAAATTTTGGGGTGGCTGTGTCTTTTTGATTTTAATTTCCCTAAGTTATAGGACCATAAGTGGAAGTGCCCTAGGCTCTGTTGCTTTGTTTTTTAGATGTTTCAGGAAACACCATACACCTCTCCCGAGTGGCTCTTGGCAATTTACATCCCGCCCATCAGCATAACAAGGTTCCCAGTTCTCCATGGCCTGTCCTGCCTTTCTGGATTTTACACTTTTTTCAGATGGCCCTTTTGACCGGGGGGAAGTGAGACTTCATTGTAGTGCAGATTTCCTTTGCAAGCTTGCTTGGTTGGCCAAAAAGGGCGTATGCGTTTTTTCCTGAATATATTCAGGAAAAAACGCATACGCCCTTTTTGGCCAAGTGCATCATTGTGGACGTTCTGCCTCTTTTCCTATGCTTTAAATGCAATTCCAGTCTACCTCCTGAAATCGGTTTCCTGCAATTCTGCCCCGCTTTCAAGTCCTCTTGGCAGCCTTACTTCAGTATATTTTTGGACGATAGCTGTCATTTATAACTCTGCAGGTTTGTGAATTACAGTGCCCCTGAGCTCCTTTCTTCAACTCGCTTTCTTGGGAGCTGGCCGGAACACCGCAGCATTGCTTCAGGCCCTAATCTGGTTCCGGCACGGCACGCTGAGCCTTTGGTTAATTCCTCTTCCTGGTGGGAAATGAGAGTTAAATTTGCCCGTCCAGACACCTCCAGCTAGTCTCTCTTTGGTTCTCCCTATTCCTGTTCATCTTCCGCAGAAATTGCAAACTGGGCCAAACAGGAGGTTAAAGGCACTGACTCTCCAAGTCGGGAGAGTGTTAGTAAAGCGTCTGGAAAGTTGCACCCGAGTACCAGGGGACGAGAACTGAGACATATTGGAACACGTCTCCCGATCACACGGTTGATCATACTCTGGGTTCCACGTGCATGTTTTACCTGAAGGCAGAGTCCCTTAAACCTGGAGAGTTGAGACCCGTGGAATGGGTACCATGCAATATGACTTCAAAGGGTCTTCATTTGCTCACCGAACCTCTCCAATCCTATCACTGCTGCGTTTATGCCCCTGTACACACGCTTGATTTTCTTTCAGAGACATAGCAATCCATAGGTTTTAAGATACTTACTAGTCAGGTACATTCTTAGGCGTTTAATATGGGGTGTTGAGTCCATTTCGTTGAGCAAGGAGTAGTTCTTGTCTATTCTATATTTGGCTTAAGGAACTTTATCTGTGCTCATTTCAATCTCTGGTTTGATGCAGTACCCCAACTCACCTTTCCCCTTAAGCAAGCATAAGTTGGTTTTCTAAATTTGAGACCCTGTTCTGTTTTGTAATCCAGTTCCTGTGTAGCCAAGTTTACATCCCGTGTATTAGTGATATCTTATGATGTTTCTTTTTCTGTGTGACTTATTTCAGTTAGAATCATCATACCTGAATCCGCTCATTATGCTGCTACGGGCCTGATGACATAGATTTCATTGCTGAGTGATATTGCATTGTACGTAAGTACCACAACTTCTTTATCCATTTTTCACTTTCTGCGCTATTGAACTTGTACCGTAAACGAGGTTCTTGTAAACAGAGCCGTCCCAAACTTTGGGGTGGCTGTGTCTTTTTGATTTTAATTTCCCTAAGCTATAGGACCATAAGTGGAAGTGCCCTAGGCTCTGTTGCTTTGTTTTTTAGATGTTTCAGGAAACACCATACACCTCTCCCGAGTGGCTGTTGGCAATTTACATCCCGCCCATCAGCATAACAAGGCTCCCAGTTCTCCATGGCCTGTCCTGCCTTTCTGGATTTTACACTTTTTTCAGATGGCCCTTTTGACCGTGGGGAAGTGAGACTTCATTGTAGTGCAGATTTCCTTTACAAGCTTGCTTGGTTGGCCAAAAAGGGCGTATGCGTTTTTTCCTGAATATATTCAGGAAAAAACGCATACGCCCTTTTTGGCCAAGTGCATCATTGTGGACGTTCTGCCTCTTTTCCTATGCTTTAAATGCAATTCCAGTCTACCTCCTGAAATCGGTTTCCTGCAATTCTGCCCCGCTTTCAAGTCCTCTTGACAGCCTTACTTCAGTATATTTTTGGACGATAGCTGTCATTTATAACTCTGCAGGTTTGTGAATTACAGTGCCCCTGAGCTCCTTTCTTCAACTCGCTTTCTTGGGAGCTGGCCGGAACACCGCAGCATTGCTTCAGGCCCTAATCTGGTTCCGGCACGGCACGCTGAGCCTTTGGTTAATTCCTCTTCCTGGTGGGAAATGAGAGTTAAATTTGCCCGTCCAGACACCTCCAGCTAGTCTCTCTTTGGTTCTCCCTATTCCTGTTCATCTTCCGCAGAAATTGCAAACTGGGCCAAACAGGAGGTTAAAGGCACTGACTCTCCAAGTCGGGAGAGTGTTAGTAAAGCGTCTGGAAAGTTGCACCCGAGTACCAGGGGACGAGAACTGAGACATATTGGAACACGTCTCCCGATCACACGGTTGATCATACTCTGGGTTCCACGTGCATGTTTTACCTGAAGGCAGAGTCCCTTAAACCTGGAGAGTTGAGACCCGTGGAATGGGTACCATGCAATATGACTTCAAAGGGTCTTCATTTGCTCACCGAACCTCTCCAATCCTATCACTGCTGCGTTTATGCCCCTGTACACACGCTTGATTTTCTTTCAGAGACATAGCAATCCATAGGTTTTAAGATACTTACTAGTCAGGTACATTCTTAGGCGTTTAATATGGGGTGTTGAGTCCATTTCGTTGAGCAAGGAGTAGTTCTTGTCTATTCTATATTTGGCTTAAGGAACTTTATCTGTGCTCATTTCAATCTCTGGTTTGATGCAGTACCCCAACTCACCTTTCCCCTTAAGCAAGCATAAGTTGGTTTTCTAAATTTGAGACCCTGTTCTGTTTTGTAATCCAGTTCCTGTGTAGCCAAGTTTACATCCCGTGTATTAGTGATATCTTATGATGTTTCTTTTTCTGTGTGACTTATTTCAGTTAGAATCATCATACCTGAATCCGCTCATTATGCTGCTACGGGCCTGATGACATAGATTTCATTGCTGAGTGATATTGCATTGTACGTAAGTACCACAACTTCTTTATCCATTTTTCACTTTCTGCGCTATTGAACTTGTACCGTAAACGAGGTTCTTGTAAACAGAGCCGTCCCAAACTTTGGGGTGGCTGTGTCTTTTTGATTTTAATTTCCCTAAGCTATAGGACCATAAGTGGAAGTGCCCTAGGCTCTGTTGCTTTGTTTTTTAGATGTTTCAGGAAACACCATACACCTCTCCCGAGTGGCTGTTGGCAATTTACATCCCGCCCATCAGCATAACAAGGCTCCCAGTTCTCCATGGCCTGTCCTGCCTTTCTGGATTTTACACTTTTTTCAGATGGCCCTTTTGACCGTGGGGAAGTGAGACTTCATTGTAGTGCAGATTTCCTTTACAAGCTTGCTTGGTTGGCCAAAAAGGGCGTATGCGTTTTTTCCTGAATATATTCAGGAAAAAACGCATACGCCCTTTTTGGCCAAGTGCATCATTGTGGACGTTCTGCCTCTTTTCCTATGCTTTAAATGCAATTCCAGTCTACCTCCTGAAATCGGTTTCCTGCAATTCTGCCCCGCTTTCAAGTCCTCTTGACAGCCTTACTTCAGTATATTTTTGGATGATAGCTGTCATTTATAACTCTGCAGGTTTGTGAATTACAGTGCCCCTGAGCTCCTTTCTTCAACTCGCTTTCTTGTGAGCTGGCCGCAACACCGCAGGATTGCTTCAGGCCCTAATCTGGTTCCGGCACGGCACGCTGAGCCTTTGGTTAATTCCTCTTCCTGGTGGGAAATGAGAGTTAAATTTGCCCGTCCAGACACCTCCAGCTAGTCTCTCATTGGTTCTCCCTATTCCTGTTCATCTTCCGCAGAAATTGCAAATGGGCCAAACAGGAGGTTAAAGGCACTGACTCTCCAAGTCGGGAGAGTGTTAGTAAAGCGTCTGGAATGTTACACCCGAGTACCAGGGGACGAGAATTGAGACATATTGGAACACGTCTCCCGATCACACGGTTGATCATACTCTGGGTTCCACGTGCATGTTTTAGCTGAAGGAAGAATCCCTTAAACCTGGAGAGTTGAGACCCGTGGAATGGATACCATGCAATATGACTTCAAAGGGTCTTCATTTGCTCACCGAACCTCTCCAATCCTATCACTGCTGCGTTTATGCCCCTGTACACACGCTTGATTTTCTTTCAGAGACATAGCAATCCATAGGTTTTAAGATACTTACTAGTCAGGTACATTCTTAGGCGTTTAATATGGGGTGTTGAGTCCATTTCGTTGAGCAAGGAGTAGTTCTTATCTATTCCATATTTGGCTTAAGGAACTTTATCTGTGCTCATTTCAATCTCTGGTTTTATGCAGCACCCCAACTCACCTTTCCCCTTAAGCAAGCATAAGTTGGTTTTCTAAATTTGAGACCCTGTTCTGTTTTGTAATCCAGTTCCTGTGTAGCCAAGTTTACATTCCGTGTATTAATGATATCTTATGATGTTTCTTTTTCTGTGTGACTTATTTCAGTTAGAATCATCATACCTGAATCCACTCATTATGCTGCTACGGGCCTGATGACATAGATTTCATTGCTGAGTGATATTGCATTGTACGTAAGTACCACAACTTCTTTATCCATTTTTCACTTTCTGCGATATTGAACTTGTACCGTAAACGAGGTTCTTGTAAACAGAGCCGTCCCAAACTTTGGGGTGGCTGTGTCTTTCTGATTTTAATTTCCCAAGCTACAGGACCATAAGTGATAGTGCCCTAGGCTCTGTTGCTTTGTTTTTTAGATGTTTCAGGAAACACCATACACCTCTCCCGAGTGGCTCTTGGCAATTTACATCCCGCCCATCAGCATAACAAGGCTCCCAGTTCTCCATGGCCTGTCCTGCCTTTCTGGATTTTACACTTTTTTCAGATGGCCCTTTTGACCGGGGGGAAGTGAGACTTCATTGTAGTGCAGATTTCCTTTGCAAGCTTGCTTGGTTGGCCAAAAAGGGCGTATGCGTTTTTTCCTGAATATATTCAGGAAAAAACGCATACGCCCTTTTTGGCCAAGTGCATCATTGTGGACGTTCTGCCTCTTTTCCTATACTTTAAATGCAATTCCAGTCTACCTCCTGAAATCGGTTTCCTGCAATTCTGCCCCGCTTTCAAGTCCTCTTGGCAGCCTTACTTCAGTATATTTTTGGACGATAGCTGTCATTTATAACTCTGCAGGTTTGTGAATTACAGTGCCCATGAGCTCCTTTCTTCAACTCGCTTTCTTGTGAGCTGGCCGCAACACTGCAGGATTGCTTCAGGCCCTAATCTGGTTCCGGCACGGCACGCTGAGCCTTTGGTTAATTCCTCTTCCTCGTGGGAAATGAGAGTTAAATTTGCCCGTCCAGACACCTCCACCTAGTCTCTCATTGGTTCTCCCTATTCCTGTTCATCTTCCTCAGAAATTGCAAATGGGCCAAACAGGAGGTTAAAGGCACTGACTCTCCAAGTCGGGAGAGTGATAGTAAAGCGTCTGGAATGTTGCACCTGAGTACCAGGGGACGAGAACTGAGACATATTGGAACATGTCTCCCGATCACACTGTTGATCATACTCTGGGTTCCACGTGCATGTTTTACCTAAAGACAGAATCCCTTAAACCTGGAGAGTTGAGACCCGTGGAATGGGTACCATGCAATATGACTTCAAAGGGTCTTCATTTGCTCACCGAACCTCTCCAATCCTATCACTGCTGCGTTTATGCCCCTGTACACATGCTTGATTTTCTTTCAGAGACATAGCAATCCATAGGTTTTAAGATACTTACTAGTCAGGTACATTCTTAGGCGTTTAATACGGGCTGTTGAGTCCATTTCGTTGAGCAAGGAGTAGTTCTTGTCTATTCCATATTTGGCTTAAGGAACTTTATCTGTTCTCATTTCAATCTCTGGTTTTAGGCAGCACCCCAACTCACCTTTCCCCTTAAGCAAGCATAAGTTGTTTTTCTAAATTTGAGACCCTGTTCTGTTTTGTACTCCAGTTCCTGTGTAGCCAAGTTTACATTCCGTGTATTAGTGATATCTTATGATGTTTCTTTTTCTGTGATACTTATTTCAGTTAGAATCATCATACCTGAATCCACTCTTTATGTTGCTATGGGCCTGAAGACATAGATTTCATTGCTGAGTGATAATGCATTGTACGTAAGTACCACAACTTCTTTATCCATTTTTCGCTTTTTGCGATATTGAACTTGTAGCGTAAACCAGGTTCTTGTAAACAGAGCCGTCCCAAACTTTGGGGTGGCTGTGTCTTTTTGATTTTAATTTCCCTAAGCTATAGGACCATTAGTGGAAGTGCCCTAGGTTCTGTTGCTTTGTTTTTTTGATGTTTCAGGAAACAGCATACACTTCTCCCGAGTGGCTGTTGCCAATTTACATCCCGCCCATCTGCATAACAAGGCTCCCAGTTCTCCATGGCCTTTCCTGCCTTTCTGGATTTTACACTTTTTTCAGATGGCCCTTTTGACCGGGGGGAAGTGAGACTTCATTGTAGTGCAGATTTCCTTTGCAAGCTTGCTTGGTTGGCCAAAAAGGGCGTATGCGTTTTTTCCTGAATATATTCAGGAAAAAACGCATACGCCCTTTTGGCCAAGTGCATCATTGTTGACGTTCTGCCTCTTTTCCTATGCTTTAAATGCAATTCCAGTCTACCTCCTGAAATCGGTTTCCTGCAATTCTGCCCCGCTTTCAAGTCCTCTTGGCAGCCTTACTTCAGTATATTTTTGGACGATAGCTGTCATTTATAACTCTGCAGGTTTGTGAATTACAGTGCCCCTGAGCTCCTTTCTTCAACTCGCTTTCTTGTGAGCTGGCCGCAACACCGCAGGATTGCTTCAGGCCCTAATCTGGTTCCGGCACGGCACGCTGAGCCTTTGGTTAATTCCTCTTCCTGGTGGGAAATGAGAGTTAAATTTGCCCGTCCAGACACCTCCAGCTAGTCTCTCATTGGTTCTCCCTATTCCTGTTCATCTTCCGCAGAAATTGCAAATGGGCCAAACAGGAGGTTAAAGGCACTGACTCTCCAAGTCGGGAGAGTGTTAGTAAAGCGTCTGGAATGTTGCACCCGAGTACCAGGGGACGAGAACTGAGACATATTGGAACACGTCTCCCGATCATACGGTTTATCATACTCTGGGTTCCACATGTATGTTTTAGCTGAAGGAAGAATCCCTTAAACCTGGAGAGTTGAGACCCGTGGAATGGGTACCATGCAATATGACTTCAAAGGGTCTTCATTTGCTCACCGAACCTCTCCAATCCTATCACTGCTGCCTTTTTGCCCCTGTACACAAGCTTGATTCTCTTTCGGAGACATAGGAATCCATAGGTTTGAAAATTCTTACTAGTCAGGTACATTCTTAGGCGTTTAATATGGGGTGTTGAGTCCATTTCGTTGAGCAAGGAGTAGTTCTTGTCTATTCCATATTTGGCTTAAGGAACTTTATCTGTGCTCATTTCAATCTCTGGTTTTAGGCAGCACCCCAACTCACCTTTCCCCTTAAGCAAGCATAAGTAGTTTTTTTAAATTTAAGGCCCTGTTCTGTTTTGTAATCCAGTTCCTGTGTAGCCAAGTTTACATTCCGTGTATTAGTGATATCTTAAGATGTTTCTTTTTCTGTGATACTTAATTCAGTTAGAATCATCATACCTGAATCCACTCTTTATGCTGCTATGGGCCTGAAGACCTAGATTTCATTGCTGAATGATAATGCATTGTACGTAAGTACCTCAACTTCTTTATCCATTTTTCGCTTTCTGCGATATTGAACTTGTAGCGTAAACCAGGTTCTTGTAAACAGAGCCGTCCCAAATTTTGGGGTGGCTGTGTCTTTTTGATTTTAATTTCCCTAAGTTATAGGACCATAAGTGGAAGTGCCCTAGGCTCTGTTGCTTTGTTTTTTAGATGTTTCAGGAAACACCATACACCTCTCCCGAGTGGCTCTTGGCAATTTACATCCCGCCCATCAGCATAACAAGGTTCCCAGTTCTCCATGGCCTTTCCTGCCTTTCTGGATTTTACACTTTTTTAAGATGGCCCTTTTGACCGGGGAGAAGTGAGACTTCATTGTAGTGCAGATTTCCTTTGCAAGCTTGCTTGGTTGGCCAAAAAGGGCGTATGCGTTTTTTCCTGAATATATTCAGGATAAAACGCATACGCCCTTTTTGGCCAAGTGCATCATTGTGGACGTTCTGCCTCTTTTCCTATGCTTTAAATGCAATTCCAGTCTACCTCCTGAAATCGGTTTCCTGCAATTCTGCCCCGCTTTCAAGTCCTCTTGGCAGCCTTACTTCAGTATATTTTTGGACGATAGCTGTCATTTATAACTCTGCAGGTTTGTGAATTACAGTGCCCCTGAGCTCCTTTCTTCAACTCGCTTTCTTGGGAGCTGGCCGGAACACCGCAGCATTGCTTCAGGCCCTAATCTGGTTCCGGCACGGCAGGCTGAGCCTTTGGTTAATTCCTCTTCCTGGTGGGAAATGAGAGTTAAATTTGCCCGTCCAGACACCTCCAGCTAGTCTCTCTTTGGTTCTCCCTATTCCTGTTCATCTTCCGCAGAAATTGCAAACTGGGCCAAACAGGAGGTTAAAGGCACTGACTCTCCAAGTCGGGAGAGTGTTAGTAAAGCGTCTGGAAAGTTGCACCCGAGTACCAGGGGACGAGAACTGAGACATATTGGAACATGTCTCCCGATCACACGGTTGATCATACTCTGGGTTCCACGTGCATGTTTTACCTGAAGGCAGAGTCCCTTAAACCTGGAGAGTTGAGACCCGTGGAATGGGTACCATGCAATATGACTTCAAAGGGTCTTCATTTGCTCACCGAACCTCTCCAATCCTATCACTGCTGCGTTTATGCCCCTGTACACACGCTTGATTTTCTTTCAGAGACATAGCAATCCATAGGTTTTAAGATACTTACTAGTCAGGTACATTCTTAGGCGTTTAATATGGGGTGTTGAGTCCATTTCGTTGAGCAAGGAGTAGTTCTTGTCTATTCTATATTTGGCTTAAGGAACTTTATCTGTGCTCATTTCAATCTCTGGTTTGATGCAGTACCCCAACTCACCTTTCCCCTTAAGCAAGCATAAGTTGGTTTTCTAAATTTGAGACCCTGTTCTGTTTTGTAATCCAGTTCCTGTGTAGCCAAGTTTACATCCCGTGTATTAGTGATATCTTATGATGTTTCTTTTTCTGTGTGACTTATTTCAGTTAGAATCATCATACCTGAATCCGCTCATTATGCTGCTACGGGCCTGATGACATAGATTTCATTGCTGAGTGATATTGCATTGTACGTAAGTACCACAACTTCTTTATCCATTTTTCACTTTCTGCGCTATTGAACTTGTACCGTAAACGAGGTTCTTGTAAACAGAGCCGTCCCAAACTTTGGGGTGGCTGTGTCTTTTTGATTTTAATTTCCCTAAGCTATAGGACCATAAGTGGAAGTGCCCTAGGCTCTGTTGCTTTGTTTTTTAGATGTTTCAGGAAACACCATACACCTCTCCCGAGTGGCTGTTGGCAATTTACATCCCGCCCATCAGCATAACAAGGCTCCCAGTTCTCCATGGCCTGTCCTGCCTTTCTGGATTTTACACTTTTTTCAGATGGCCCTTTTGACCGTGGGGAAGTGAGACTTCATTGTAGTGCAGATTTCCTTTACAAGCTTGCTTGGTTGGCCAAAAAGGGCGTATGCGTTTTTTCCTGAATATATTCAGGAAAAAACGCATACGCCCTTTTTGGCCAAGTGCATCATTGTGGACGTTCTGCCTCTTTTCCTATGCTTTAAATGCAATTCCAGTCTACCTCCTGAAATCGGTTTCCTGCAATTCTGCCCCGCTTTCAAGTCCTCTTGGCAGCCTTACTTCAGTATATTTTTGGACGATAGCTGTCATTTATAACTCTGCAGGTTTGTGAATTACAGTGCCCCTGAGCTCCTTTCTTCAACTCGCTTTCTTGTGAGCTGGCCGCAACACTGCAGGATTGCTTCAGGCCCTAATCTGGTTCCGGCACGGCACGCTGAGCCTTTGGTTAATTCCTCTTCCTGGTGGGAAATGAGAGTTAAATTTGCCCGTCCAGACACCTCCAGCTAGTCTCTCATTGGTTCTCCCTATTCCTGTTCATCTTCCGCAGAAATTGCAAATGGGCCAAACAGGAGGTTAAAGGCACTGACTCTCCAAGTCGGGAGAGTGTTAGTAAAGCGTCTGGAATGTTGCACCCGAGTACCAGGGGACGAGAACTGAGACATATTGGAACACGTCTCCCGATCATACGGTTTATCATACTCTGGGTTCCACATGCATGTTTTAGCTGAAGGAAGAATCCCTTAAACCTGGAGAGTTGAGACCCGTGGAATGGGTACCATGCAATATGACTTCAAAGGGTCTTCATTTGCTCACCGAACCTCTCCAATCCTATCACTGCTGCCTTTTTGCCCCTGTACACAAGCTTGATTCTCTTTCGGAGACATAGCAATCCATAGGTTTGAAAATTCTTACTAGTCAGGTACATTCTTAGGCGTTTAATATGGGGTGTTGAGTCCATTTCGTTGAGCAAGGAGTAGTTCTTGTCTATTCCATATTTGGCTTAAGGAACTTTATCTGTGCTCATTTCAATCTCTGGTTTTAGGCAGCACCCCAACTCACCTTTCCCCTTAAGCAAGCATAAGTAGTTTTTTTAAATTTAAGGCCCTGTTCTGTTTTGTAATCCAGTTCCTGTGTAGCCAAGTTTACATTCTGTGTATTAGTGATATCTTAAGATGTTTCTTTTTCTGTGATACTTATTTCAGTTAGAATCATCATACCTGAATCCACTCTTTATGCTGCTATGGGCCTGAAGACCTAGATTTCATTGCTGAATGATAATGCATTGTACGTAAGTACCTCAACTTCTTTATCCATTTTTCGCTTTCTGCGATATTGAACTTGTAGCGTAAACCAGGTTCTTGTAAACAGAGCCGTCCCAAATTTTGGGGTGGCTGTGTCTTTTTGATTTTAATTTCCCTAAGTTATAGGACCATAAGTGGAAGTGCCCTAGGCTCTGTTGCTTTGTTTTTTAGATGTTTCAGGAAACACCATACACCTCTCCCGAGTGGCTCTTGGCAATTTACATCCCGCCCATCAGCATAACAAGGTTCCCAGTTCTCCATGGCCTGTCCTGCCTTTCTGGATTTTACACTTTTTTCAGATGGCCCTTTTGACCGGGGGGAAGTGAGACTTCATTGTAGTGCAGATTTCCTTTGCAAGCTTGCTTGGTTGGCCAAAAAGGGCGTATGCGTTTTTTCCTGAATATATTCAGGAAAAAACGCATACGCCCTTTTTGGCCAAGTGCATCATTGTGGACGTTCTGCCTCTTTTCCTATGCTTTAAATGCAATTCCAGTCTACCTCCTGAAATCGGTTTCCTGCAATTCTGCCCCGCTTTCAAGTCCTCTTGACAGCCTTACTTCAGTATATTTTTGGATGATAGCTGTCATTTATAACTCTGCAGGTTTGTGAATTACAGTGCCCCTGAGCTCCTTTCTTCAACTCGCTTTCTTGTGAGCTGGCCGCAACACCGCAGGATTGCTTCAGGCCCTAATCTGGTTCCGGCACGGCACGCTGAGCCTTTGGTTAATTCCTCTTCCTGGTGGGAAATGAGAGTTAAATTTGCCCGTCCAGACACCTCCAGCTAGTCTCTCATTGGTTCTCCCTATTCCTGTTCATCTTCCGCAGAAATTGCAAATGGGCCAAACAGGAGGTTAAAGGCACTGACTCTCCAAGTCGGGAGAGTGTTAGTAAAGCGTCTGGAATGTTACACCCGAGTACCAGGGGACGAGAATTGAGACATATTGGAACACGTCTCCCGATCACACGGTTGATCATACTCTGGGTTCCACGTGCATGTTTTAGCTGAAGGAAGAATCCCTTAAACCTGGAGAGTTGAGACCCGTGGAATGGATACCATGCAATATGACTTCAAAGGGTCTTCATTTGCTCACCGAACCTCTCCAATCCTATCACTGCTGCGTTTATGCCCCTGTACACACGCTTGATTTTCTTTCAGAGACATAGCAATCCATAGGTTTTAAGATACTTACTAGTCAGGTACATTCTTAGGCGTTTAATATGGGGTGTTGAGTCCATTTCGTTGAGCAAGGAGTAGTTCTTATCTATTCCATATTTGGCTTAAGGAACTTTATCTGTGCTCATTTCAATCTCTGGTTTTATGCAGCACCCCAACTCACCTTTCCCCTTAAGCAAGCATAAGTTGGTTTTCTAAATTTGAGACCCTGTTCTGTTTTGTAATCCAGTTCCTGTGTAGCCAAGTTTACATTCCGTGTATTAGTGATATCTTATGATGTTTCTTTTTCTGTGTGACTTATTTCAGTTAGAATCATCATACCTGAATCCACTCATTATGCTGCTACGGGCCTGATGACATAGATTTCATTGCTGAGTGATATTGCATTGTACGTAAGTACCACAACTTCTTTATCCATTTTTCACTTTCTGCGATATTGAACTTGTACCGTAAACGAGGTTCTTGTAAACAGAGCCGTCCCAAACTTTGGGGTGGCTGTGTCTTTCTGATTTTAATTTCCCAAGCTACAGGACCATAAGTGATAGTGCCCTAGGCTCTGTTGCTTTGTTTTTTAGATGTTTCAGGAAACACCATACACCTCTCCCGAGTGGCTCTTGGCAATTTACATCCCGCCCATCAGCATAACAAGGCTCCCAGTTCTCCATGGCCTGTCCTGCCTTTCTGGATTTTACACTTTTTTCAGATGGCCCTTTTGACCGGGGGGAAGTGAGACTTCATTGTAGTGCAGATTTCCTTTGCAAGCTTGCTTGGTTGGCCAAAAAGGGCGTATGCGTTTTTTCCTGAATATATTCAGGAAAAAACGCATACGCCCTTTTTGGCCAAGTGCATCATTGTGGACGTTCTGCCTCTTTTCCTATGCTTTAAATGCAATTCCAGTCTACCTCCTGAAATCGGTTTCCTGCAATTCTGCCCCGCTTTCAAGTCCTCTTGGCAGCCTTACTTCAGTATATTTTTGGACGATAGCTGTCATTTATAACTCTGCAGGTTTGTGAATTACAGTGCCCCTGAGCTCCTTTCTTCAACTCGCTTTCTTGTGAGCTGGCCGCAACACCGCAGGATTGCTTCAGGCCCTAATCTGGTTCCGGCACGGCACGCTGAGCCTTTGGTTAATTCCTCTTCCTGGTGGGAAATGAGAGTTAAATTTGCCCGTCCAGACACCTCCAGCTAGTCTCTCATTGGTTCTCCCTATTCCTGTTCATCTTCCGCAGAAATTGCAAATGGGCCAAACAGGAGGTTAAAGGCACTGACTCTCCAAGTCGGGAGAGTGTTAGTAAAGCGTCTGGAATGTTGCACCCGAGTACCAGGGGACGAGAACTGAGACATATTGAAACACGTCTCCCGATCATACGGTTTATCATACTCTGGGTTCCACATGCATGTTTTAGCTGAAGGAAGAATCCCTTAAACCTGGAGAGTTGAGACCCGTGGAATGGGTACCATGCAATATGACTTCAAAGGGTCTTCATTTGCTCACCGAACCTCTCCAATCCTATCACTGCTGCCTTTTTGCCCCTGTACACAAGCTTGATTCTCTTTCGGAGACATAGCAATCCATAGGTTTGAAAATTCTTACTAGTCAGGTACATTCTTAGGCGTTTAATATGGGGTGTTGAGTCCATTTCGTTGAGCAAGGAGTAGTTCTTGTCTATTCCATATTTGGCTTAAGGAACTTTATCTGTGCTCATTTCAATCTCTGGTTTTAGGCAGCACCCCAACTCACCTTTCCCCTTAAGCAAGCATAAGTAGTTTTTTTAAATTTAAGGCCCTGTTCTGTTTTGTAATCCAGTTCCTGTGTAGCCAAGTTTACATTCCGTGTATTAGTGATATCTTATGATGTTTCTTTTTCTGTGATACTTATTTCAGTTAGAATCATCATACCTGAATCCACTCTTTATGCTGCTATGGGCCTGAAGACCTAGATTTCATTGCTGAATGATAATGCATTGTACGTAAGTACCTCAACTTCTTTATCCATTTTTCGCTTTCTGCGATATTGAACTTGTAGCGTAAACCAGGTTCTTGTAAACAGAGCCGTCCCTAATTTTGGGGTGGCTGTGTCTTTTTGATTTTAATTTCCCTAAGTTATAGGACCATAAGTGGAAGTGCCCTAGGCTCTGTTGCTTTGTTTTTTAGATGTTTCAGGAAACACCATACACCTCTCCCGAGTGGCTCTTGGCAATTTACATCCCGCCCATCAGCATAACAAGGTTCCCAGTTCTCCATGGCCTGTCCTGCCTTTCTGGATTTTACACTTTTTTCAGATGGCCCTTTTGACCGGGGGGAAGTGAGACTTCATTGTAGTGCAGATTTCCTTTGCAAGCTTGCTTGGTTGGCCAAAAAGGGCGTAGGCGTTTTTTCCTGAATATATTCAGGAAAAAACGCCTACGCCCTTTTTGGCCAAGTGCATCATTGTGGACGTTCTGCCTCTTTTCCTATGCTTTAAATGCAATTCCAGTCTACCTCCTGAAATCGGTTTCCTGCAATTCTGCCCCGCTTTCAAGTCCTCTTGGCAGCCTTACTTCAGTATATTTTTGGACGATAGCTGTCATTTATAACTCTGCAGGTTTGTGAATTACAGTGCCCCTGAGCTCCTTTCTTCAACTCGATTTCTTGGGAGCTGGCCGGAACACCGCAGCATTGCTTCAGGCCCTAATCTAGTTCCGGCACGGCACGCTGAGCCTTTGGTTAATTCCTCTTCCTGGTGGGAAATGAGAGTTAAATTTGCCCGTCCAGACACCTCCAGCTAGTCTCTCTTTGGTTCTCCCTATTCCTGTTCATCTTCCGCAGAAATTGCAAACTGGGCCAAACAGGAGGTTAAAGGCACTGACTCTCCAAGTCGGGAGAGTGTTAGTAAAGCGTCTGGAAAGTTGCACCCGAGTACCAGTGGACGAGAACTTAGACATATTGGAACACGTCTCCCGATCACACGGTTGATCATACTCTGGGTTCCACGTGCATGTTTTACCTGAAGGCAGAGTCCCTTAAACCTGGAGAGTTGAGACCCGTGGAATGGGTACCATGCAATATGACTTCAAAGGGTCTTCATTTGCTCACCGAACCTCTCCAATCCTATCACTGCTGCGTTTATGCCCCTGTACACACGCTTGATTTTCTTTCAGAGACATAGCAATCCACAGGTTTTAAGATACTTACTAGTCAGGTACATTCTTAGGCGTTTAATATGGGGTGTTGAGTCCATTTCGTTGAGCAAGGAGTAGTTCTTGTCTATTCTATATTTGGCTTAAGGAACTTTATCTGTGCTCATTTCAATCTCTGGTTTGATGCAGTACCCCAACTCACCTTTCCCCTTAAGCAAGCATAAGTTGGTTTTCTAAATTTGAGACCCTGTTCTGTTTTGTAATCCAGTTCCTGTGTAGCCAAGTTTACATCCCGTGTATTAGTGATATCTTATGATGTTTCTTTTTCTGTGTGACTTATTTCAGTTAGAATCATCATACCTGAATCCACTCATTATGCTGCTACGGGCCTGATGACATAGATTTCATTGCTGAGTGATATTGCATTGTACGTAAGTACCACAACTTCTTTATCCATTTTTCACTTTCTGCGCTATTGAACTTGTACCGTAAACGAGGTTCTTGTAAACAGAGCCGTCCCAAACTTTGGGGTGGCTGTGTCTTTTTGATTTTAATTTCCCTAAGCTATAGGACCATAAGTGGAAGTGCCCTAGGCTCTGTTGCTTTGTTTTTTAGATGTTTCAGGAAACACCATACACCTCTCCCGAGTGGCTGTTGGCAATTTACATCCCGCCCATCAGCATAACAAGGCTCCCAGTTCTCCATGGCCTGTCCTGCCTTTCTGGATTTTACACTTTTTTCAGATGGCCCTTTTGACCGTGGGGAAGTGAGACTTCATTGTAGTGCAGATTTCCTTTACAAGCTTGCTTGGTTGGCCAAAAAGGGCGTATGCGTTTTTTCCTGAATATATTCAGGAAAAAACGCATACGCCCTTTTTGACCAAGTGCATCATTGTGGACGTTCTGCCTCTTTTCCTATGCTTTAAATGCAATTCCAGTCTACCTCCTGAAATCGGTTTCCTGCAATTCTGCCCCGCTTTCAAGTCCTCTTGACAGCCTTACTTCAGTATATTTTTGGATGATAGCTGTCATTTATAACTCTGCAGGTTTGTGAATTACAGTGCCCCTGAGCTCCTTTCTTCAACTCGCTTTCTTGTGAGCTGGCCGCAACACCGCAGGATTGCTTCAGGCCCTAATCTGGTTCCGGCACAGCATGCTGAGCCTTTGGTTAATTCCTCTTCCTGGTGGAAAATGAGAGTTAAATTTGCCCGTCCAGACACCTCCAGCTAGTCTCTCATTGGTTCTCCCTATTCCTGTTCATCTTCCGCAGAAATTGCAAATGGGCCAAACAGGAGGTTAAAGGCACTGACTCTCCAAGTCGGGAGAGTGTTAGTAAAGCGTCTGGAATGTTACACCCGAGTACCAGGGGACGAGAATTGAGACATATTGGAACACGTCTCCCGATCACACGGTTGATCATACTCTGGGTTCCACGTGCATGTTTTAGCTGAAGGAAGAATCCCTTAAACCTGGAGAGTTGAGACCCGTGGAATGGATACCATGCAATATGACTTCAAAGGGTCTTCATTTGCTCACCGAACCTCTCCAATCCTATCACTGCTGCGTTTATGCCCCTGTACACACGCTTGATTTTCTTTCAGAGACATAGCAATCCATAGGTTTTAAGATACTTACTAGTCAGGTACATTCTTAGGCGTTTAATATGGGCTGTTGAGTCCATTTCGTTGAGCAAGGAGTAGTTCTTGTCTATTCCATATTTGGCTTAAGGAACTTTATCTGTGCTCATTTCAATCTCTGGTTTTATGCAGCACCCCAACTCACCTTTCCCCTTAAGCAAGCATAAGTTGGTTTTCTAAATTTGAGACCCTGTTCTGTTTTGTAATCCAGTTCCTGTGTAGCCAAGTTTACATTCGGTGTATTAGTGATATCTTATGATGTTTCTTTTTCTGTGTGACTTATTTCAGTTAGAATCATCATACCTGAATCCACTCATTATGCTGCTACGGGCCTGATGACATAGATTTCATTGCTGAGTGATATTGCATTGTACGTAAGTACCACAACTTCTTTATCCATTTTTCACTTTCTGTGATATTGAACTTGTACCGTAAACGATGTTCTTGTAAACAGAGCCGTCCCAAACTTTGGGGTGGCTGTGTCTTTTTGATTTTAATTTCCCTAAGCTATAGGACCATAAGTGGAAGTGCCCTAGGCTCTGTTGCTTTGTTTTTTAGATGTTTCAGGAAACACCATACACCTCTCCCGAGTGGCTGTTGGCAATTTACATCCCGCCCATCAGCATAACAAGGCTCCCAGTTCTCCATGGCCTGTCCTGCCTTTCTGGATTTTACACTTTTTTCAGATGGCCCTTTTGACCGGGGGGAAGTGAGACTTCATTGTAGTGCAGATTTCCTTTGCAAGCTTGCTTGGTTGGCCAAAAAGGGCGTATGCGTTTTTTCCTGAATATATTCAGGAAAAAACGCATACGCCCTTTTTGGCCAAGTGCATCATTGTGGACGTTCTGCCTCTTTTCCTATGCTTTAAATGCAATTCCAGTCTACCTCCTGAAATCGGTTTCCTGCAATTCTGCCCCGCTTTCAAGTCCTCTTGGCAGCCTTACTTCAGTATATTTTTGGACGATAGCTGTCATTTATAACTCTGCAGGTTTGTGAATTACAATGCCCCTGAGCTCCTTTCTTCAACTCGCTTTCTTGTGAGCTGGCCGCAACACCGCAGGATTGCTTCAGGCCCTAATCTGGTTCCGGCACGGCAAGCTGAGCCTTTGGTTAATTCCTCTTCCTGGTGGGAAATGAGAGTTAAATTTGCCCGTCCAGACACCTCCAGCTAGTCTCTCATTGGTTCTCCCTATTCCTGTTCATCTTCCTCAGAAATTGCAAATGGGCCAAACAGGAGGTTAAAGGCACTGACTCTCCAAGTCGGGAGAGTGTTTGTAAAGCGTCTGGAATGTTACATCCGAGTACCAGGGGACGAGAACCAAGACATATTGGAACACGTCTCCCGATCACACGGTTGATCATACTCTGGGTTCCACGTGCATGTTTTACCTGAAGGCAGAGTCCCTTAAACCTGGAGAGTTGAGACCCGTGGAATGGGTACCATGCAATATGACTTCAAAGGGTCTTCATTTGCTCACCGAACCTCTCCAATCCTATCACTGCTGCGTTTATGCCCCTGTACACACGCTTGATTTTCTTTCAGAGACATAGCAATCCATAGGTTTTAAGATACTTACTAGTCAGGTACATTCTTAGGCGTTTAATATGGGGTGTTGAGTCCATTTCGTTGAGCAAGGAGTAGTTCTTGTCTATTCTATATTTGGCTTAAGGAACTTTATCTGTGCTCATTTCAATCTCTGGTTTGATGCAGTACCCCAACTCACCTTTCCCCTTAAGCAAGCATAAGTTGGTTTTCTAAATTTGAGACCCTGTTCTGTTTTGTAATCCAGTTCCTGTGTAGCCAAGTTTACATCCCGTGTATTAGTGATATCTTATGATGTTTCTTTTTCTGTGTGACTTATTTCAGTTAGAATCATCATACCTGAATCCACTCATTATGCTGCTACGGGCCTGATGACATAGATTTCATTGCTGAGTGATATTGCATTGTACGTAAGTACCACAACTTCTTTATCCATTTTTCACTTTCTGCGCTATTGAACTTGTACCGTAAACGAGGTTCTTGTAAACAGAGCCGTCCCAAACTTTGGGGTGGCTGTGTCTTTTTGATTTTAATTTCCCTAAGCTATAGGACCATAAGTGGAAGTGCCCTAGGCTCTGTTGCTTTGTTTTTTAGATGTTTCAGGAAACACCATACACCTCTCCCGAGTGGCTGTTGGCAATTTACATCCCGCCCATCAGCATAACAAGGCTCCCAGTTCTCCATGGCCTGTCCTGCCTTTCTGGATTTTACACTTTTTTCAGATGGCCCTTTTGACCGTGGGGAAGTGAGACTTCATTGTAGTGCAGATTTCCTTTACAAGCTTGCTTGGTTGGCCAAAAAGGGCGTATGCGTTTTTTCCTGAATATATTCAGGAAAAAACGCATACGCCCTTTTTGGCCAAGTGCATCATTGTGGACGTTCTGCCTCTTTTCCTATGCTTTAAATGCAATTCCAGTCTACCTCCTGAAATCGGTTTCCTGCAATTCTGCCCCGCTTTCAAGTCCTCTTGGCAGCCTTACTTCAGTATATTTTTGGACGATAGCTGTCATTTATAACTCTGCAGGTTTGTGAATTACAGTGCCCCTGAGCTCCTTTCTTCAACTCGCTTTCTTGTGAGCTGGCCGCAACACCGCAGGATTGCTTCAGGCCCTAATCTGGTTCCGGCACGGCACGCTGAGCCTTTGGTTAATTCCTCTTCCTGGTGGGAAATGAGAGTTAAATTTGCCCGTCCAGACACCTCCAGCTAGTCTCTCATTGGTTCTCCCTATTCCTGTTCATCTTCCGCAGAAATTGCAAATGGGCCAAACAGGAGGTTAAAGGCACTGACTCTCCAAGTCGGGAGAGTGTTAGTAAAGCGTCTGGAATGTTGCACCCGAGTACCAGGGGACGAGAACTGAGACATATTGGAACACGTCTCCCGATCATACGGTTTATCATACTCTGGGTTCCACATGCATGTTTTAGCTGAAGGAAGAATCCCTTAAACCTGGAGAGTTGAGACCCGTGGAATGGGTACCATGCAATATGACTTCAAAGGGTCTTCATTTGCTCACCGAACCTCTCCAATCCTATCACTGCTGCCTTTTTGCCCCTGTACACAAGCTTGATTCTCTTTCGGAGACATAGCAATCCATAGGTTTGAAAATTCTTACTAGTCAGGTACATTCTTAGGCGTTTAATATGGGGTGTTGAGTCCATTTCGTTGAGCAAGGAGTAGTTCTTGTCTATTCCATATTTGGCTTAAGGAACTTTATCTGTGCTCATTTCAATCTCTGGTTTTATGCAGCACCCCAACTCATCTTTCCCCTTAAGCAAGCATAAGTAGTTTTTTTAAATTTAAGGCCCTGTTCTGTTTTGTAATCCAGTTCCTGTGTAGCCAAGTTTACATTCTGTGTATTAGTGATATCTTAAGATGTTTCTTTTTCTGTGATACTTATTTCAGTTAGAATCATCATACCTGAATCCACTCTTTATGCTGCTATGGGCCTGAAGACCTAGATTTCATTGCTGAATGATAATGCATTGTACGTAAGTACCTCAACTTCTTTATCCATTTTTCGCTTTCTGCGATATTGAACTTGTAGCGTAAACCAGGTTCTTGTAAACAGAGCCGTCCCAAATTTTGGGGTGGCTGTGTCTTTTTGATTTTAATTTCCCTAAGTTATAGGACCATAAGTGGAAGTGCCCTAGGCTCTGTTGCTTTGTTTTTTAGATGTTTCAGGAAACACCATACACCTCTCCCGAGTGGCTCTTGGCAATTTACATCCCGCCCATCAGCATAACAAGGTTCCCAGTTCTCCATGGCCTGTCCTGCCTTTCTGGATTTTACACTTTTTTCAGATGGCCCTTTTGACCGGGGGGAAGTGAGACTTCATTGTAGTGCAGATTTCCTTTGCAAGCTTGCTTGGTTGGCCAAAAAGGGCGTATGCGTTTTTTCCTGAATATATTCAGGAAAAAACGCATACGCCCTTTTTGGCCAAGTGCATCATTGTGGACGTTCTGCCTCTTTTCCTATGCTTTAAATGCAATTCCAGTCTACCTCCTGAAATCGGTTTCCTGCAATTCTGCCCCGCTTTCAAGTCCTCTTGACAGCCTTACTTCAGTATATTTTTGGATGATAGCTGTCATTTATAACTCTGCAGGTTTGTGAATTACAGTGCCCCTGAGCTCCTTTCTTCAACTCGCTTTCTTGTGAGCTGGCCGCAACACCGCAGGATTGCTTCAGGCCCTAATCTGGTTCCGGCACGGCACGCTGAGCCTTTGGTTAATTCCTCTTCCTGGTGGGAAATGAGAGTTAAATTTGCCCGTCCAGACACCTCCAGCTAGTCTCTCATTGGTTCTCCCTATTCCTGTTCATCTTCCGCAGAAATTGCAAATGGGCCAAACAGGAGGTTAAAGGCACTGACTCTCCAAGTCGGGAGAGTGTTAGTAAAGCGTCTGGAATGTTACACCCGAGTACCAGGGGACGAGAATTGAGACATATTGGAACACGTCTCCCGATCACACGGTTGATCATACTCTGGGTTCCACGTGCATGTTTTAGCTGAAGGAAGAATCCCTTAAACCTGGAGAGTTGAGACCCGTGGAATGGATACCATGCAATATGACTTCAAAGGGTCTTCATTTGCTCACCGAACCTCTCCAATCCTATCACTGCTGCGTTTATGCCCCTGTACACACGCTTGATTTTCTTTCAGAGACATAGCAATCCATAGGTTTTAAGATACTTACTAGTCAGGTACATTCTTAGGCGTTTAATATGGGGTGTTGAGTCCATTTCGTTGAGCAAGGAGTAGTTCTTATCTATTCCATATTTGGCTTAAGGAACTTTATCTGTGCTCATTTCAATCTCTGGTTTTATGCAGCACCCCAACTCACCTTTCCCCTTAAGCAAGCATAAGTTGGTTTTCTAAATTTGAGACCCTGTTCTGTTTTGTAATCCAGTTCCTGTGTAGCCAAGTTTACATTCCGTGTATTAGTGATATCTTATGATGTTTCTTTTTCTGTGTGACTTATTTCAGTTAGAATCATCATACCTGAATCCGCTCATTATGCTGCTACGGGCCTGATGACATAGATTTCATTGCTGAGTGATATTGCATTGTACGTAAGTACCACAACTTCTTTATCCATTTTTCACTTTCTGCGATATTGAACTTGTACCGTAAACGAGGTTCTTGTAAACAGAGCCGTCCCAAACTTTGGGGTGGCTGTGTCTTTCTGATTTTAATTTCCCAAGCTACAGGACCATAAGTGATAGTGCCCTAGGCTCTGTTGCTTTGTTTTTTAGATGTTTCAGGAAACACCATACACCTCTCCCGAGTGGCTCTTGGCAATTTACATCCCGCCCATCAGCATAACAAGGCTCCCAGTTCTCCATGGCCTGTCCTGCCTTTCTGGATTTTACACTTTTTTCAGATGGCCCTTTTGACCGGGGGGAAGTGAGACTTCATTGTAGTGCAGATTTCCTTTGCAAGCTTGCTTGGTTGGCCAAAAAGGGCGTATGCGTTTTTTCCTGAATATATTCAGGAAAAAACGCATACGCCCTTTTTGGCCAAGTGCATCATTGTGGACGTTCTGCCTCTTTTCCTATGCTTTAAATGCAATTCCAGTCTACCTCCTGAAATCGGTTTCCTGCAATTCTGCCCCGCTTTCAAGTCCTCTTGGCAGCCTTACTTCAGTATATTTTTGGACGATAGCTGTCATTTATAACTCTGCAGGTTTGTGAATTACAGTGCCCCTGAGCTCCTTTCTTCAACTCGCTTTCTTGTGAGCTGGCCGCAACACCGCAGGATTGCTTCAGGCCCTAATCTGGTTCCGGCACGGCACGCTGAGCCTTTGGTTAATTCCTCTTCCTGGTGGGAAATGAGAGTTAAATTTGCCCGTCCAGACACCTCCAGCTAGTCTCTCATTGGTTCTCCCTATTCCTGTTCATCTTCCGCAGAAATTGCAAATGGGCCAAACAGGAGGTTAAAGGCACTGACTCTCCAAGTCGGGAGAGTGTTAGTAAAGCGTCTGGAATGTTGCACCCGAGTACCAGGGGACGAGAACTGAGACATATTGGAACACGTCTCCCGATCATACGGTTTATCATACTCTGGGTTCCACATGCATGTTTTAGCTGAAGGAAGAATCCCTTAAACCTGGAGAGTTGAGACCCGTGGAATGGGTACCATGCAATATGACTTCAAAGGGTCTTCATTTGCTCACCGAACCTCTCCAATCCTATCACTGCTGCCTTTTTGCCCCTGTACACAAGCTTGATTCTCTTTCGGAGACATAGCAATCCATAGGTTTGAAAATTCTTACTAGTCAGGTACATTCTTAGGCGTTTAATATGGGGTGTTGAGTCCATTTCGTTGAGCAAGGAGTAGTTCTTGTCTATTCCATATTTGGCTTAAGGAACTTTATCTGTGCTCATTTCAATCTCTGGTTTTAGGCAGCACCCCAACTCACCTTTCCCCTTAAGCAAGCATAAGTAGTTTTTTTAAATTTAAGGCCCTGTTCTGTTTTGTAATCCAGTTCCTGTGTAGCCAAGTTTACATTCCGTGTATTAGTGATATCTTATGATGTTTCTTTTTCTGTGATACTTATTTCAGTTAGAATCATCATACCTGAATCCACTCTTTATGCTGCTATGGGCCTGAAGACCTAGATTTCATTGCTGAATGATAATGCATTGTACGTAAGTACCTCAACTTCTTTATCCATTTTTCGCTTTCTGCGATATTGAACTTGTAGCGTAAACCAGGTTCTTGTAAACAGAGCCGTCCCTAATTTTGGGGTGGCTGTGTCTTTTTGATTTTAATTTCCCTAAGTTATAGGACCATAAGTGGAAGTGCCCTAGGCTCTGTTGCTTTGTTTTTTAGATGTTTCAGGAAACACCATACACCTCTCCCGAGTGGCTCTTGGCAATTTACATCCCGCCCATCAGCATAACAAGGTTCCCAGTTCTCCATGGCCTGTCCTGCCTTTCTGGATTTTACACTTTTTTCAGATGGCCCTTTTGACCGGGGGGAAGTGAGACTTCATTGTAGTGCAGATTTCCTTTGCAAGCTTGCTTGGTTGGCCAAAAAGGGCGTATGCGTTTTTTCCTGAATATATTCAGGAAAAAACGCCTACGCCCTTTTTGGCCAAGTGCATCATTGTGGACGTTCTGCCTCTTTTCCTATGCTTTAAATGCAATTCCAGTCTACCTCCTGAAATCGGTTTCCTGCAATTCTGCCCCGCTTTCAAGTCCTCTTGGCAGCCTTACTTCAGTATATTTTTGGACGATAGCTGTCATTTATAACTCTGCAGGTTTGTGAATTACAGTGCCCCTGAGCTCCTTTCTTCAACTCGATTTCTTGGGAGCTGGCCGGAACACCGCAGCATTGCTTCAGGCCCTAATCTAGTTCCGGCACGGCACGCTGAGCCTTTGGTTAATTCCTCTTCCTGGTGGGAAATGAGAGTTAAATTTGCCCGTCCAGACACCTCCAGCTAGTCTCTCTTTGGTTCTCCCTATTCCTGTTCATCTTCCGCAGAAATTGCAAACTGGGCCAAACAGGAGGTTAAAGGCACTGACTCTCCAAGTCGGGAGAGTGTTAGTAAAGCGTCTGGAAAGTTGCACCCGAGTACCAGTGGACGAGAACTTAGACATATTGGAACACGTCTCCCGATCACACGGTTGATCATACTCTGGGTTCCACGTGCATGTTTTACCTGAAGGCAGAGTCCCTTAAACCTGGAGAGTTGAGACCCGTGGAATGGGTACCATGCAATATGACTTCAAAGGGTCTTCATTTGCTCACCGAACCTCTCCAATCCTATCACTGCTGCGTTTATGCCCCTGTACACACGCTTGATTTTCTTTCAGAGACATAGCAATCCACAGGTTTTAAGATACTTACTAGTCAGGTACATTCTTAGGCGTTTAATATGGGGTGTTGAGTCCATTTCGTTGAGCAAGGAGTAGTTCTTGTCTATTCTATATTTGGCTTAAGGAACTTTATCTGTGCTCATTTCAATCTCTGGTTTGATGCAGTACCCCAACTCACCTTTCCCCTTAAGCAAGCATAAGTTGGTTTTCTAAATTTGAGACCCTGTTCTGTTTTGTAATCCAGTTCCTGTGTAGCCAAGTTTACATCCCGTGTATTAGTGATATCTTATGATGTTTCTTTTTCTGTGTGACTTATTTCAGTTAGAATCATCATACCTGAATCCGCTCATTATGCTGCTACGGGCCTGATGACATAGATTTCATTGCTGAGTGATATTGCATTGTACGTAAGTACCACAACTTCTTTATCCATTTTTCACTTTCTGCGCTATTGAACTTGTACCGTAAACGAGGTTCTTGTAAACAGAGCCGTCCCAAACTTTGGGGTGGCTGTGTCTTTTTGATTTTAATTTCCCTAAGCTATAGGACCATAAGTGGAAGTGCCCTAGGCTCTGTTGCTTTGTTTTTTAGATGTTTCAGGAAACACCATACACCTCTCCCGAGTGGCTGTTGGCAATTTACATCCCGCCCATCAGCATAACAAGGCTCCCAGTTCTCCATGGCCTGTCCTCCCTTTCTGGATTTTACACTTTTTTCAGATGGCCCTTTTGACCGTGGGGAAGTGAGACTTCATTGTAGTGCAGATTTCCTTTACAAGCTTGCTTGGTTGGCCAAAAAGGGCGTATGCGTTTTTTCCTGAATATATTCAGGAAAAAACGCATACGCCCTTTTTGACCAAGTGCATCATTGTGGACGTTCTGCCTCTTTTCCTATGCTTTAAATGCAATTCCAGTCTACCTCCTGAAATCGGTTTCCTGCAATTCTGCCCCGCTTTCAAGTCCTCTTGACAGCCTTACTTCAGTATATTTTTGGATGATAGCTGTCATTTATAACTCTGCAGGTTTGTGAATTACAGTGCCCCTGAGCTCCTTTCTTCAACTCGCTTTCTTGTGAGCTGGCCGCAACACCGCAGGATTGCTTCAGGCCCTAATCTGGTTCCGGCACAGCATGCTGAGCCTTTGGTTAATTCCTCTTCCTGGTGGAAAATGAGAGTTAAATTTGCCCGTCCAGACACCTCCAGCTAGTCTCTCATTGGTTCTCCCTATTCCTGTTCATCTTCCGCAGAAATTGCAAATGGGCCAAACAGGAGGTTAAAGGCACTGACTCTCCAAGTCGGGAGAGTGATAGTAAAGCGTCTGGAATGTTACACCCGAGTACCAGGGGACGAGAATTGAGACATATTGGAACACGTCTCCCGATCACACGGTTGATCATACTCTGGGTTCCACGTGCATGTTTTAGCTGAAGGAAGAATCCCTTAAACCTGGAGAGTTGAGACCCGTGGAATGGATACCATGCAATATGACTTCAAAGGGTCTTCATTTGCTCACCGAACCTCTCCAATCCTATCACTGCTGCGTTTATGCCCCTGTACACACGCTTGATTTTCTTTCAGAGACATAGCAATCCATAGGTTTTAAGATACTTACTAGTCAGGTACATTCTTAGGCGTTTAATATGGGCTGTTGAGTCCATTTCGTTGAGCAAGGAGTAGTTCTTGTCTATTCCATATTTGGCTTAAGGAACTTTATCTGTGCTCATTTCAATCTCTGGTTTTATGCAGCACCCCAACTCACCTTTCCCCTTAAGCAAGCATAAGTTGGTTTTCTAAATTTGAGACCCTGTTCTGTTTTGTAATCCAGTTCCTGTGTAGCCAAGTTTACATTCGGTGTATTAGTGATATCTTATGATGTTTCTTTTTCTGTGTGACTTATTTCAGTTAGAATCATCATACCTGAATCCACTCATTATGCTGCTACGGGCCTGATGACATAGATTTCATTGCTGAGTGATATTGCATTGTACGTAAGTACCACAACTTCTTTATCCATTTTTCACTTTCTGTGATATTGAACTTGTACCGTAAACGATGTTCTTGTAAACAGAGCCGTCCCAAACTTTGGGGTGGCTGTGTCTTTTTGATTTTAATTTCCCTAAGCTATAGGACCATAAGTGGAAGTGCCCTAGGCTCTGTTGCTTTGTTTTTTAGATGTTTCAGGAAACACCATACACCTCTCCCGAGTGGCTGTTGGCAATTTACATCCCGCCCATCAGCATAACAAGGCTCCCAGTTCTCCATGGCCTGTCCTGCCTTTCTGGATTTTACACTTTTTTCAGATGGCCCTTTTGACCGGGGGGAAGTGAGACTTCATTGTAGTGCAGATTTCCTTTGCAAGCTTGCTTGGTTGGCCAAAAAGGGCGTATGCGTTTTTTCCTGAATATATTCAGGAAAAAACGCATACGCCCTTTTTGGCCAAGTGCATCATTGTGGACGTTCTGCCTCTTTTCCTATGCTTTAAATGCAATTCCAGTCTACCTCCTGAAATCGGTTTCCTGCAATTCTGCCCCGCTTTCAAGTCCTCTTGGCAGCCTTACTTCAGTATATTTTTGGACGATAGCTGTCATTTATAACTCTGCAGGTTTGTGAATTACAATGCCCCTGAGCTCCTTTCTTCAACTCGCTTTCTTGTGAGCTGGCCGCAACACCGCAGGATTGCTTCAGGCCCTAATCTGGTTCCGGCACGGCAAGCTGAGCCTTTGGTTAATTCCTCTTCCTGGTGGGAAATGAGAGTTAAATTTGCCCGTCCAGACACCTCCAGCTAGTCTCTCATTGGTTCTCCCTATTCCTGTTCATCTTCCTCAGAAATTGCAAATGGGCCAAACAGGAGGTTAAAGGCACTGACTCTCCAAGTCGGGAGAGTGTTTGTAAAGCGTCTGGAATGTTACATCCGAGTACCAGGGGACGAGAACCAAGACATATTGGAACACGTCTCCCGATCACACGGTTGATCATACTCTGGGTTCCACGTGCATGTTTTAGCTGAAGGAAGAATCCCTTAAACCTGGAGAGTTGAGACCCGTGGAATGGGTACCATGCAATATGACTTCAAAGGGTCTTCATTTGCTCACCGAACCTCTCCAATCCTATCACTGCTGCGTTTATGCCCCTGTACACACGCTTGATTTTCTTTCAGAGACATAGCAATCCATAGGTTTTAAGATACTTACTAGTCAGGTACATTCTTAGGCGTTTAATATGGGGTGTTGAGTCCATTTCGTTGAGCAAGGAGTAGTTCTTGTCTATTCCATATTTGGCTTAAGGAACTTTATCTGTGCTCATTTCAATCTCTGGTTTTATGCAGCACCCCAACTCACCTTTCCCCTTAAGCAAGCATAAGTTGGTTTCCTAAATTTGAGACCCTGTTCTGTTTTGTAATCCAGTTCCTGTGTAGCCAAGTTTACATTCCGTGTATTAATGATATCTTATGATGTTTCTTTTTCTGTGTGACTTATTTCAGTTAGAATCATCATACCTGAATCCACTCATTATGCTGCTACGGGCCTGATGACATAGATTTCATTGCTGAGTGATATTGCATTGTACGTAAGTACCACAACTTCTTTATCCATTTTTCACTTTCTGCGATATTGAACTTGTACCGTAAACGAGGTTCTTGTAAACAGAGCCGTCCCAAACTTTGGGGTGGCTGTGTCTTTCTGATTTTAATTTCCCAAGCTACAGGACCATAAGTGGAAGTGCCCTAGGCTCTGTTGCTTTGTTTTTTAGATGTTTCAGGAAACACCATACACCTCTCCCGAGTGGCTGTTGGCAATTTACATCCCGCCCATCAGCATAACAAGGCTCCCAGTTCTCCATGGCCTGTCCTGCCTTTCTGGATTTTACACTTTTTTCAGATGGCCCTTTTGACCGGGGGGAAGTGAGACTTCATTGTAGTGCAGATTTCCTTTGCAAGCTTGCTTGGTTGGCCAAAAAGGGCGTATGCGTTTTTTCCTGAATATATTCAGGAAAAAACGCATACGCCCTTTTTGGCCAAGTGCATCATTGTGGACGTTCTGCCTCTTTTCCTATGCTTTAAATGCAATTCCAGTCTACCTCCTGAAATCGGTTTCCTGCAATTCTGCCCCGCTTTCAAGTCCTCTTGGCAGCCTTACTTCAGTATATTTTTGGACGATAGCTGTCATTTATAAGTCTGCAGGTTTGTGAATTACAGTGCCCCTGAGCTCCTTTCTTCAACTCGCTTTCTTGTGAGCTGGCCGCAACACCGCAGGATTGCTTCAGGCCCTAATCTGGTTCCGGCACGGCACGCTGAGCCTTTGGTTAATTCCTCTTCCTGGTGGGAAATGAGAGTTAAATTTGCCCGTCCAGACACCTCCAGCTAGTCTCTCATTGGTTCTCCCTATTCCTGTTCATCTTCCTCAGAAATTGCAAATGGGCCAAACAGGAGGTTAAAGGCACTGACTCTCCAAGTCGGGAGAGTGTTTGTAAAGCGTCTGGAATGTTACATCCGAGTACCAGGGGACGAGAACCGAGACATATTGGAACACGTCTCCCGATCACACGGTTGATCATACTCTGGGTTCCACGTGCATGTTTTAGCTGAAGGAAGAATCCCTTAAACCTGGAGAGTTGAGACCCGTGGAATGGGTACCATGCAATATGACTTCAAAGGGTCTTCATTTGCTCACCGAACCTCTCCAATCCTATCACTGCTGCCTTTATGCCCCTGTACACACGCTTGATTTTCTTTCAGAGACATAGCAATCCATAGGTTTTAAGATACTTACTAGTCAGGTACATTCTTAGGCGTTTAATATGGGGTGTTGAGTCCATTTCGTTGAGCAAGGAGTAGTTCTTGTCTATTCCATATTTGGCTTAAGGAACTTTATCTGTGCTCATTTCAATCTCTGGTTTTATGCAGCACCCCAACTCACCTTTCCCCTTAAGCAAGCATAAGTTGGTTTCCTAAATTTGAGACCCTGTTCTGTTTTGTAATCCAGTTCCTGTGTAGCCAAGTTTACATTCCGTGTATTAATGATATCTTATGATGTTTCTATTTCTGTGTGACTTATTTCAGTTAGAATCATCATACCTGAATCCACTCATTATGCTGCTACGGGCCTGATGACATAGATTTCATTGCTGAGTGATATTGCATTGTACGTAAGTACCACAACTTCTTTATCCATTTTTCACTTTCTGTGATATTGAACTTGTACCGTAAACGATGTTCTTGTAAACAGAGCCGTCCCAAACTTTGGGGTGGCTGTGTCTTTTTGATTTTAATTTCCCTAAGCTATAGGACCATAAGTGGAAGTGCCCTAGGCTCTGTTGCTTTGTTTTTTAGATGTTTCAGGAAACACCATACACCTCTCCCGAGTGGCTGTTGGCAATTTACATCCCGCCCATCAGCATAACAAGGCTCCCAGTTCTCCATGGCCTGTCCTGCCTTTCTGGATTTTACACTTTTTTCAGATGGCCCTTTTGAGCGGGGGGAAGTGAGACTTCATTGTAGTGCAGATTTCCTTTGCAAGCTTGCTTGGTTGGCCAAAAAGGGCGTATGCGTTTTTTCCTGAATATATTCAGGAAAAAACGCATACGCCCTTTTTGGCCAAGTGCATCATTGTGGACGTTCTGCCTCTTTTCCTATGCTTTAAATGCAATTCCAGTCTACCTCCTGAAATCGGTTTCCTGCAATTCTGCCCCGCTTTCAAGTCCTCTTGGCAGCCTTACTTCAGTATATTTTTGGACGATAGCTGTCATTTATAACTCTGCAGGTTTGTGAATTACAGTGCCCCTGAGCTCCTTTCTTCAACTCGCTTTCTTGTGAGCTGGCCGCAACACCGCAGGATTGCTTCAGGCCCTAATCTGGTTCCGGCACGGCAAGCTGAGCCTTTGGTTAATTCCTCTTCCTGGTGGGAAATGAGAGTTAAATTTGCCCGTCCAGACACCTCCAGCTAGTCTCTCATTGGTTCTCCCTATTCCTGTTCATCTTCCGCAGAAATTGCAAATGGGCCAAACAGGAGGTTAAAGGCACTGACTCTCCAAGTCGGGAGAGTGTTTGTAAAGCGTCTGGAATGTTACATCCGAGTACCAGGGGACGAGAACCAAGACATATTGGAACACGTCTCCCGATCACACGGTTGATCATACTCTGGGTTCCACGTGCATGTTTTAGCTGAAGGAAGAATCCCTTAAACCTGGAGAGTTGAGACCCGTGGAATGGGTACCATGCAATATGACTTCAAAGGGTCTTCATTTGCTCACCGAACCTCTCCAATCCTATCACTGCTGCCTTTTTGCCCCTGTACACAAGCTTGATTCTCTTTCGGAGACATAGCAATCCATAGGTTTGAAAATTCTTACTAGTCAGGTACATTCTTAGGCGTTTAATATGGGGTGTTGAGTCCATTTCGTTGAGCAAGGAGTAGTTCTTGTCTATTCTATATTTGGCTTAAGGAACTTTATCTGTGCTCATTTCAATCTCTGGTTTTAGGCAGCACCCCAACTCACCTTTCCCCTTAAGCAAGCATAAGTAGTTTTTTTAAATTTAAGGCCCTGTTCTGTTTTGTAATCCAGTTCCTGTGTAGCCAAGATTACATTCCGTGTATTAGTGATATCTTATGATGTTTCTTTTTCTGTGATACTTATTTCAGTTAGAATCATCATACCTGAATCCACTCTTTATGCTGCTATGGGCCTGAAGACCTAGATTTCATTGCAGAATGATAATGCATTGTACGTAAGTACCTCAACTTCTTTATCCATTTTTCGCTTTCTGCGATATTGAACTTGTAGCGTAAACCAGGTTCTTGTAAACAGAGCCGTCCCTAATTTTGGGGTGGCTGTGTCTTTTTGATTTTAATTTCCCTAAGTTATAGGACCGTAAGTGGAAGTGCCCTAGGCTCTGTTGCTTTGTTTTTTAGATGTTTCAGGAAACACCATACACCTCTCCCGAGTGGCTCTTGGCAATTTACATGCCGCCCATCAGCATAACAAGGTTCCCAGTTCTCCATGGCCTGTCCTGCCTTTCTGGATTTTACACTTTTTTCAGATGGCCCTTTTGACCGGGGGGAAGTGAGACTTCATTGTAGTGCAGATTTCCTTTGCAAGCTTGCTTGGTTGGCCAAAAAGGGCGTATGCGTTTTTTCCTGAATATATTCAGGAAAAAACGCATACGCCCTTTTTGGCCAAGTGCATCATTGTGGACGTTCTGCCTCTTTTCCTATGCTTTAAATGCAATTCCAGTCTACCTCCTGAAATCGGTTTCCTGCAATTCTGCCCCGCTTTCAAGTCCTCTTGGCAGCCTTACTTCAGTATATTTTTGGACGATAGCTGTCATTTATAACTCTGCAGGTTTGTGAATTACAGTGCCCCTGAGCTCCTTTCTTCAACTCGATTTCTTGGGAGCTGGCCGGAACACCGCAGCATTGCTTCAGGCCCTAATCTAGTTCCGGCACGGCACGCTGAGCCTTTGGTTAATTCCTCTTCCTGGTGGGAAATGAGAGTTAAATTTGCCCGTCCAGACACCTCCAGCTAGTCTCTCATTGGTTCTCCCTATTCCTGTTCATCTTCCGCAGAAATTGCAAACTGGGCCAAACAGGAGGTTAAAGGCACTGACTCTCCAAGTCGGGAGAGTGTTAGTAAAGCGTCTGGAAAGTTGCACCCGAGTACCAGTGGACGAGAACTTAGACATATTGGAACACGTCTCCCGATCACACGGTTGATCATACTCTGGGTTCCACGTGCATGTTTTACCTGAAGGCAGAGTCCCTTAAACCTGGAGAGTTGAGACCCGTGGAATGGGTACCATGCAATATGACTTCAAAGGGTCTTCATTTGCTCACCGAACCTCTCCAATCCTATCACTGCTGCGTTTATGCCCCTGTACACACGCTTGATTTTCTTTCAGAGACATAGCAATCCACAGGTTTTAAGATACTTACTAGTCAGGTACATTCTTAGGCGTTTAATATGGGGTGTTGAGTCCATTTCGTTGAGCAAGGAGTAGTTCTTGTCTATTCTATATTTGGCTTAAGGAACTTTATCTGTGCTCATTTCAATCTCTGGTTTGATGCAGTACCCCAACTCACCTTTCCCCTTAAGCAAGCATAAGTTGGTTTTCTAAATTTGAGACCCTGTTCTGTTTTGTAATCCAGTTCCTGTGTAGCCAAGTTTACATCCCGTGTATTAGTGATATCTTATGATGTTTCTTTTTCTGTGTGACTTATTTCAGTTAGAATCATCATACCTGAATCCGCTCATTATGCTGCTACGGGCCTGATGACATAGATTTCATTGCTGAGTGATATTGCATTGTACGTAAGTACCACAACTTCTTTATCCATTTTTCACTTTCTGCGCTATTGAACTTGTACCGTAAACGAGGTTCTTGTAAACAGAGCCGTCCCAAACTTTGGGGTGGCTGTGTCTTTTTGATTTTAATTTCCCTAAGCTATAGGACCATAAGTGGAAGTGCCCTAGGCTCTGTTGCTTTGTTTTTTAGATGTTTCAGGAAACACCATACACCTCTCCCGAGTGGCTGTTGGCAATTTACATCCCGCCCATCAGCATAACAAGGCTCCCAGTTCTCCATGGCCTGTCCTGCCTTTCTGGATTTTACACTTTTTTCAGATGGCCCTTTTGACCGTGGGGAAGTGAGACTTCATTGTAGTGCAGATTTCCTTTACAAGCTTGCTTGGTTGGCCAAAAAGGGCGTATGCGTTTTTTCCTGAATATATTCAGGAAAAAACCCATACGCCCTTTTTGGCCAAGTGCATCATTGTGGACGTTCTGCCTCTTTTCCTATGCTTTAAATGCAATTCCAGTCTACCTCCTGAAATCGGTTTCCTGCAATTCTGCCCCGCTTTCAAGTCCTCTTGGCAGCCTTACTTCAGTATATTTTTGGACGATAGCTGTCATTTATAACTCTGCAGGTTTGTGAATTACAGTGCCCCTGAGCTCCTTTCTTCAACTCGCTTTCTTGTGAGCTGGCCGCAACACCGCAGGATTGCTTCAGGCCCTAATCTGGTTCCGGCACGGCAAGCTGAGCCTTTGGTTAATTCCTCTTCCTGGTGGGAAATGAGAGTTAAATTTGCCCGTCCAGACACCTCCAGCTAGTCTCTCATTGGTTCTCCCTATTCCTGTTCATCTTCCTCAGAAATTGCAAATGGGCCAAACAGGAGGTTAAAGGCACTGACTCTCCAAGTCGGGAGAGTGTTTGTAAAGCGTCTGGAATGTTACATCCGAGTACCAGGGGACGAGAACCGAGACATATTGGAACACGTCTCCCGATCACACGGTTGATCATACTCTGGGTTCCACGTGCATGTTTTAGCTGAAGGAAGAATCCCTTAAACCTGGAGAGTTGAGACCCGTGGAATGGGTACCATGCAATATGACTTCAAAGGGTCTTCATTTGCTCACCGAACCTCTCCAATCCTATCACTGCTGCGTTTATGCCCCTGTACACACGCTTGATTTTCTTTCAGAGACATAGCAATCCATAGGTTTTAAGATACTTACTAGTCAGGTACATTCTTAGGCGTTTAATATGGGGTGTTGAGTCCATTTCGTTGAGCAAGGAGTAGTTCTTGTCTATTCCATATTTGGCTTAAGGAACTTTATCTGTGCTCATTTCAATCTCTGGTTTTATGCAGCACCCCAACTCACCTTTCCCCTTAAGCAAGCATAAGTTGGTTTCCTAAATTTGAGACCCTGTTCTGTTTTGTAATCCAGTTCCTGTGTAGCCAAGTTTACATTCCGTGTATTAATGATATCTTATGATGTTTCTTTTTCTGTGTGACTTATTTCAGTTAGAATCATCATACCTGAATCCACTCATTATGCTGCTACGGGCCTGATGACATAGATTTCATTGCTGAGTGATATTGCATTGTACGTAAGTACCACAACTTCTTTATCCATTTTTCACTTTCTGCGATATTGAACTTGTACCGTAAACGAGGTTCTTGTAAACAGAGCCGTCCCAAACTTTGGGGTGGCTGTGTCTTTCTGATTTTAATTTCCCAAGCTACAGGACCATAAGTGGAAGTGCCCTAGGCTCTGTTGCTTTGTTTTTTAGATGTTTCAGGAAACACCATACACCTCTCCCGAGTGGCTGTTGGCAATTTACATCCCGCCCATCAGCATAACAAGGCTCCCAGTTCTCCATGGCCTGTCCTGCCTTTCTGGATTTTACACTTTTTTCAGATGGCCCTTTTGACCGGGGGGAAGTGAGACTTCATTGTAGTGCAGATTTCCTTTGCAAGCTTGCTTGGTTGGCCAAAAAGGGCGTATGCGTTTTTTCCTGAATATATTCAGGAAAAAACGCATACGCCCTTTTTGGCCAAGTGCATCATTGTGGACGTTCTGCCTCTTTTCCTATGCTTTAAATGCAATTCCAGTCTACCTCCTGAAATCGGTTTCCTGCAATTCTGCCCCGCTTTCAAGTCCTCTTGGCAGCCTTACTTCAGTATATTTTTGGACGATAGCTGTCATTTATAAGTCTGCAGGTTTGTGAATTACAGTGCCCCTGAGCTCCTTTCTTCAACTCGCTTTCTTGTGAGCTGGCCGCAACACCGCAGGATTGCTTCAGGCCCTAATCTGGTTCCGGCACGGCACGCTGAACCTTTGGTTAATTCCTCTTCCTGGTGGGAAATGAGAGTTAAATTTGCCCGTCCAGACACCTCCAGCTAGTCTCTCATTGGTTCTCCCTATTCCTGTTCATCTTCCTCAGAAATTGCAAATGGGCCAAACAGGAGGTTAAAGGCACTGACTCTCCAAGTCGGGAGAGTGTTTGTAAAGCGTCTGGAATGTTACATCCGAGTACCAGGGGACGAGAACCGAGACATATTGGAACACGTCTCCCGATCACACGGTTGATCATACTCTGGGTTCCACGTGCATGTTTTAGCTGAAGGAAGAATCCCTTAAACCTGGAGAGTTGAGACCCGTGGAATGGGTACCATGCAATATGACTTCAAAGGGTCTTCATTTGCTCACCGAACCTCTCCAATCCTATCACTGCTGCGTTTATGCCCCTGTACACACGCTTGATTTTCTTTCAGAGACATAGCAATCCATAGGTTTTAAGATACTTACTAGTCAGGTACATTCTTAGGCGTTTAATATGGGGTGTTGAGTCCATTTCGTTGAGCAAGGAGTAGTTCTTGTCTATTCCATATTTGGCTTAAGGAACTTTATCTGTGCTCATTTCAATCTCTGGTTTTATGCAGCACCCCAACTCACCTTTCCCCTTAAGCAAGCATAAGTTGGTTTCCTAAATTTGAGACCCTGTTCTGTTTTGTAATCCAGTTCCTGTGTAGCCAAGTTTACATTCCGTGTATTAATGATATCTTATGATGTTTCTTTTTCTGTGTGACTTATTTCAGTTAGAATCATCATACCTGAATCCACTCATTATGCTGCTACGGGCCTGATGACATAGATTTCATTGCTGAGTGATATTGCATTGTACGTAAGTACCACAACTTCTTTATCCATTTTTCACTTTCTGCGATATTGAACTTGTACCGTAAACGAGGTTCTTGTAAACAGAGCCGTCCCAAACTTTGGGGTGGCTGTGTCTTTTTGATTTTAATTTCCCTAAGCTATAGGACCATAAGTGGAAGTGCCCTAGGCTGTGTTGCTTTGTTTTTTAGATGTTTCAGGAAACACTATACACCTCTCCCGAGTGGCTGTTGGCAATTTACATCCCGCCCATCAGCATAACAAGGCTCCCAGTTCTCCATGGCCTGTCCTGCCTTTCTGGATTTTACACTTTTTTCAGATGGCCCTTTTGACCGGGGGGAAGTGAGACTTCATTGTAGTGCAGATTTCCTTTGCAAGCTTGCTTGATTGGCCAAAAAGGGCGTATACGTTTTTTCCTGAATATATTCAGGAAAAAACGCATACGCCCTTTTTGGCCAAGTGCATCATTGTGGACGTTCTGCCTCTTTACCTATGCTTTAAATGCAATTCCAGTCTACCTCCTGAAATCGGTTTCCTGCAATTCTGCCCCGCTTTCAAGTCCTCTTGGCAGCCTTACTTCAGTATATTTTTGGATGATAGCTGTCATTTATAACTCTGCAGGTTTGTGAATTACAGTGCCCCTGAGCTCCTTTCTTCAACTCACTTTCTTGTGAGCTGGCCGCAACACCACAGGATTGCTTCAGGCCCTAATCTGGTTCCGGCACGGCACGCTGAGCCTTTGGTTAATTCCTCTTCCTGGTGGGAAATGAGAGTTAAATTTGCCCGTCCAGACACCTCCAGCTAGTCTCTCTTTGGTTCTCCCTATTCCTGTTCATCTTCCGCAGAAATTGCAAACTGGGCCAAACAGGAGGTTAAAGGCACTGACTCTCCAAGTCGGGAGAGTGTTAGTAAAGCGTCTGGAATGTTGCACCCGAGTACCAGGGGACGAGAACTGAGACATATTGGAACACGTCTCCCGATCACACGGTTGATCATACTCTGGGTTCCACGTGCATGTTTTACCTGAAGGCAGAGTCCCTTAAACCTGGAGAGTTGAGACCCGTGGAATGGATACCATGCAATATGACTTCAAAGGGTCTTCATTTGCTCACCGAACCTCTCCAATCCTATCACTGCTGCGTTTATGCCCCTGTACACACGCTTGATTTTCTTTCAGAGACATAGCAATCCATGGGTTTTAAGATACTTATTGTCAGGTACATTCTTAGGCGTTTAATATGGGGTGTTGAGTCCATTTCGTTGAGCAAGGAGTAGTTCTTGTCTATTCTATATTTGGCTTAAGGAACTTTATCTGTGCTCATTTCAATCTCTGGTTTTATGCAGCAACCCAACTCACCTTTCCCCTTAAGCAAGCATAAGTTGGTTTTCTAAATTTGAGACCCTGTTCTGTTTTGTAATCCAGTTCCTGTGTAGCCAAGTTTACATCCCGTGTATTAGTGATATCTTATGATGTTTCTTTTTCTGTGTGACTTATTTCAGTTAGAATCATCATACCTGAATCCACTCATTATGCTGCTACGGGCCTGATGACATAGATTTCATTGCTGAGTGATATTGCATTGTACGTAAGTACCACAACTTCTTTATCCATTTTTCACTTTCTGCGCTATTGAACTTGTACCGTAAACGAGGTTCTTGTAAACAGAGCCGTCCCAAACTTTGGGGTGGCTGTGTCTTTTTGATTTTAATTTCCCTAAGCTATAGGACCATAAGTGGAAGTGCCCTAGGCTGTGTTGCTTTGTTTTTTAGATGTTTCAGGAAACACCATACACCTTTCCCGAGTGGCTGTTGGCAATTTACATCCCGCCCATCAGCATAACAAGGCTCCCAGTTCTCCATGGCCTGTCCTGCCTTTCTGGATTTTACACTTTTTTCAGATGGCCCTTTTGACCGGGGGGAAGTGAGACTTCATTGTAGTGCAGATTTCCTTTGCAAGCTTGCTTGGTTGGCCAAAAAGGGCGTATGCGTTTTTTCCTGAATATATTCAGGAAAAAACGCATACGCCCTTTTTGGCCAAGTGCATCATTGTGGACGTTCTGCCTCTTTTCCTATGCTTTAAATGCAATTCCAGTCTACCTCCTGAAATCGGTTTCCTGCAATTCTGCCCCGCTTTCAAGTCCTCTTGGCAGCCTTACTTCAGTATATTTTTGGACGATAGCTGTCATTTATAACTCTGCAGGTTTGTGAATTACAGTGCCCCTGAGCTCCTTTCTTCAACTCGCTTTCTTGTGAGCTGGCCGCAACACCGCAGGATTGCTTCAGGCCCTAATCTGGTTCCGGCACGGCACGCTGAGCCTTTGGTTAATTCCTCTTCCTGGTGGGAAATGAGAGTTAAATTTGCCCGTCCAGACACCTCCAGCTAGTCTCTCATTGGTTCTCCCTATTCCTGTTCATCTTCCTCAGAAATTGCAAACTGGGCCAAACAGGAGATTAAAGGCACTGACTCTCCAAGTCAGGAGAGTGTTAGTAAAGCGTCTGGAATGTTGCACCCGAGTACCAGGGGACGAGAATTGAGACATATTGGAACACGTCTCCCGATCACACGGTTGATCATACTCTGGGTTCCACGTGCATGTTTTAGCTGAAGGAAGAATCCCTTAAACCTGGAGAGTTGAGACCCGTGGAATGGGTACCATGCAATATGACTTCAAAGGGTCTTCATTTGCTCACCGAACCTCTCCAATCCTATCACTGCTGCGTTTATGCCCCTGTACACACGCTTGATTTTCTTTCAGAGACATAGCAATCCATAGGTTTTAAGATACTTACTAGTCAGGTACATTCTTAGGCGTTTAATATGGGGTGTTGAGTCCATTTCGTTGAGCAAGGAGTAGTTCTTGTCTATTCCATATTTGGCTTAAGGAACTTTATCTGTGCTCATTTCAATCTCTGGTTTTATGCAGCACCCCAACTCACCTTTCCCCTTAAGCAAGCATAAGTTGGTTTTCTAAATTTGAGACCCTCTTCTGTTTTGTAATCCAGTTCCTGTGTAGCCAAGTTTACATTCGGTGTATTAGTGATATCTTATGATGTTTCTTTTTCTGTGTGACTTATTTCAGTTAGAATCATCATACCTGAATCCACTCATTATGCTGCTACGGGCCTGATGACATAGATTTCATTGCTGAGTGATATTGCATTGTACGTAAGTACCACAACTTCTTTATCCATTTTTCACTTTCTGTGATATTGAACTTGTACCGTAAACGATGTTCTTGTAAACAGAGCCGTCCCAAACTTTGGGGTGGCTGTGTCTTTTTGATTTTAATTTCCCTAAGCTATAGGACCATAAGTGGAAGTGCCCTAGGCTCTGTTGCTTTGTTTTTTAGATGTTTCAGGAAACACCATACACCTCTCCCGACTGGCTGTTGGCAATTTACATCCCGCCCATCAGCATAACAAGGCTCCCAGTTCTCCATGGCCTGTCCTGCCTTTCTGGATTTTACACTTTTTTCAGATGGCCCTTTTGACCGGGGGGAAGTGAGACTTCATTGTAGTGCAGATTTCCTTTGCAAGCTTGCTTGGTTGGCCAAAAAGGGCGTATGCGTTTTTTCCTGAATATATTCAGGATAAAACGCATACGCCCTTTTGGCCAAGTGCATCATTGTTGACGTTCTGCCTCTTTTCCTATGCTTTAAATGCAATTCCAGTCTACCTCCTGAAATCGGTTTCCTGCAATTCTGCCCCACTTTCAAGTCCTCTTGGCAGCCTTACTTCAGTATATTTTTGGATGATAGCTGTCATTTATAACTCTGCAGGTTTGTGAATTACAGTGCCCCTGAGCTCCTTTCTTCAACTCGCTTTCTTGTGACCTGGCCGCAACACCACAGGATTGCTTCAGGCCCTAATCTGGTTCCGGCACGGCACGCTGAGCCTTTGGTTAATTCCTCTTCCTGGTGGGAAATGAGAGTTAAATTTGCCCGTCCAGACACCTCCAGCTAGTCTCTCTTTGGTTCTCCCTATTCCTGTTCATCTTCCGCAGAAATTGCAAACTGGGCCAAACAGGAGGTTAAAGGCACTGACTCTCCAAGTCGGGAGAGTGTTAGTAAAGCGTCTGGAATGTTGCACCCGAGTACCAGGGGACGAGAACTGAGACATATTGGAACACGTCTCCCGATCACACGGTTGATCATACTCTGGGTTCCACGTGCATGTTTTACCTGAAGGCAGAGTCCCTTAAACCTGGAGAGTTGAGACCCGTGGAATGGGTACCATGCAATATGACTTCAAAGGGTCTTCATTTGCTCACCGAACCTCTCCAATCCTATCACTGCTGCGTTTATGCCCCTGTACACAAGCTTGATTCTCTTTCGGAGACATAGCAATCCATAGGTTTGAAAATTCTTACTAGTCAGGTACATTCTTAGGCGTTTAATATGGGGTGTTGAGTCCATTTCGTTGAGCAAGGAGTAGTTCTTGTCTATTCCATATTTGGCTTAAGGAACTTTATCTGTGCTCATTTCAATCTCTGGTTTTAGGCAGCACCCCAACTCACCTTTCCCCTTAAGCAAGCATAAGTAGTTTTTTTAAATTTAAGGCCC
Source organism: Leucopleurus acutus (assembly GCF_964270905.1). Taxonomy (NCBI): domain Eukaryota; kingdom Metazoa; phylum Chordata; class Mammalia; order Artiodactyla; family Delphinidae; genus Leucopleurus; species Leucopleurus acutus. The sequence continues at coordinate 696,995 of NW_028139159.1, forward strand.
TGTTCTGTTTTGTAATCCAGTTCCTGTGTAGCCAAGTTTACATTCCGTGTATTAGTGATATCTTATGATGTTTCTTTTTCTGTGATACTTATTTCAGTTAGAGTCATCATACCTGAATCCACTCTTTATGCTGCTATGGGCCTGAAGACCTAGATTTCATTGCTGAATGATAATGCATTGTACGTAAGTACCTCAACTTCTTTATCCATTTTTCGCTTTCTGCGATATTGAACTTGTAGCGTAAACCAGGTTCTTGTAAACAGAGCCGTCCCAAATTTTGGGGTGGCTGTGTCTTTTTGATTTTAATTTCCCTAAGTTATAGGACCATAAGTGGAAGTGCCCTAGGCTCTGTTGCTTTGTTTTTTAGATGTTTCAGGAAACACCATACACCTCTCCCGAGTGGCTCTTGGCAATTTACATCCCGCCCATCAGCATAACAAGGTTCCCAGTTCTCCATGGCCTGTCCTGCCTTTCTGGATTTTACACTTTTTTCAGATGGCCCTTTTGACCGGGGGGAAGTGAGACTTCATTGTAGTGCAGATTTCCTTTGCAAGCTTGCTTGGTTGGCCAAAAAGGGCGTATGCGTTTTTTCCTGAATGGAAAAAACGCATACGCCCTTTTTGGCCAAGTGCATCATTGTGGACGTTCTGCCTCTTTTCCTATGCTTTAAATGCAATTCCAGTCTACCTCCTGAAATCGGTTTCCTGCAATTCTGCCCCGCTTTCAAGTCCTCTTGGCAGCCTTACTTCAGTATATTTTTGGACGATAGCTGTCATTTATAACTCTGCAGGTTTGTGAATTACAGTGCCCCTGAGCTCCTTTCTTCAACTCGCTTTCTTGGGAGCTGGCCGGAACACCGCAGCATTGCTTCAGGCCCTAATCTGGTTCCGGCACGGCACGCTGAGCCTTTGGTTAATTCCTCTTCCTGGTGGGAAATGAGAGTTAAATTTGCCCGTCCAGACACCTCCAGCTAGTCTCTCTTTGGTTCTCCCTATTCCTGTTCATCTTCCGCAGAAATTGCAAACTGGGCCAAACAGGAGGTTAAAGGCACTGACTCTCCAAGTCGGGAGAGTGTTAGTAAAGCGTCTGGAAAGTTGCACCCGAGTACCAGGGGACGAGAACTGAGACATATTGGAACACGTCTCCCGATCACACGGTTGATCATACTCTGGGTTCCACGTGCATGTTTTACCTGAAGGCAGAGTCCCTTAAACCTGGAGAGTTGAGACCCGTGGAATGGGTACCATGCAATATGACTTCAAAGGGTCTTCATTTGCTCACCGAACCTCTCCAATCCTATCACTGCTGCGTTTATGCCCCTGTACACACGCTTGATTTTCTTTCAGAGACATAGCAATCCATAGGTTTTAAGATACTTACTAGTCAGGTACATTCTTAGGCGTTTAATATGGGGTGTTGAGTCCATTTCGTTGAGCAAGGAGTAGTTCTTGTCTATTCTATATTTGGCTTAAGGAACTTTATCTGTGCTCATTTCAATCTCTGGTTTGATGCAGTACCCCAACTCACCTTTCCCCTTAAGCAAGCATAAGTTGGTTTTCTAAATTTGAGACCCTGTTCTGTTTTGTAATCCAGTTCCTGTGTAGCCAAGTTTACATCCCGTGTATTAGTGATATCTTATGATGTTTCTTTTTCTGTGTGACTTATTTCAGTTAGAATCATCATACCTGAATCCGCTCATTATGCTGCTACGGGCCTGATGACATAGATTTCATTGCTGAGTGATATTGCATTGTACGTAAGTACCACAACTTCTTTATCCATTTTTCACTTTCTGCGCTATTGAACTTGTACCGTAAACGAGGTTCTTGTAAACAGAGCCGTCCCAAACTTTGGGGTGGCTGTGTCTTTTTGATTTTAATTTCCCTAAGCTATAGGACCATAAGTGGAAGTGCCCTAGGCTCTGTTGCTTTGTTTTTTAGATGTTTCAGGAAACACCATACACCTCTCCCGAGTGGCTGTTGGCAATTTACATCCCGCCCATCAGCATAACAAGGCTCCCAGTTCTCCATGGCCTGTCCTGCCTTTCTGGATTTTACACTTTTTTCAGATGGCCCTTTTGACCGTGGGGAAGTGAGACTTCATTGTAGTGCAGATTTCCTTTACAAGCTTGCTTGGTTGGCCAAAAAGGGCGTATGCGTTTTTTCCTGAATATATTCAGGAAAAAACGCATACGCCCTTTTTGGCCAAGTGCATCATTGTGGACGTTCTGCCTCTTTTCCTATGCTTTAAATGCAATTCCAGTCTACCTCCTGAAATCGGTTTCCTGCAATTCTGCCTCGCTTTCAAGTCCTCTTGACAGCCTTACTTCAGTATATTTTTGGATGATAGCTGTCATTTATAACTCTGCAGGTTTGTGAATTACAGTGCCCCTGAGCTCCTTTCTTCAACTCGCTTTCTTGTGAGCTGGCCGCAACACCGCAGGATTGCTTCAGGCCCTAATCTGGTTCCGGCACGGCACGCTGAGCCTTTGGTTAATTCCTCTTCCTGGTGGGAAATGAGAGTTAAATTTGCCCGTCCAGACACCTCCAGCTAGTCTCTCATTGGTTCTCCCTATTCCTGTTCATCTTCCGCAGAAATTGCAAATGGGCCAAACAGGAGGTTAAAGGCACTGACTCTCCAAGTCGGGAGAGTGTTAGTAAAGCGTCTGGAATGTTACACCCGAGTACCAGGGGACGAGAACTGAGACATATTGGAACACGTCTCCCGATCACACGGTTGATCATACTCTGGGTTCCACGTGCATGTTTTAGCTGAAGGAAGAATCCCTTAAACCTGGAGAGTTGAGACCCGTGGAATGGATACCATGCAATATGACTTCAAAGGGTCTTCATTTGCTCACCGAACCTCTCCAATCCTATCACTGCTGCGTTTATGCCCCTGTACACATGCTTGATTTTCTTTCAGAGACATAGCAATCCATAGGTTTTAAGATACTTACTAGTCAGGTACATTCTTAGGCGTTTAATACGGGCTGTTGAGTCCATTTCGTTGAGCAAGGAGTAGTTCTTGTCTATTCCATATTTGGCTTAAGGAACTTTATCTGTGCTCATTTCAATCTCTGGTTTGATGCAGTACCCCAACTCACCTTTCCCCTTAAGCAAGCATAAGTTGGTTTTCTAAATTTGAGACCCTGTTCTGTTTTGTAATCCAGTTCCTGTGTAGCCAAGTTTACATCCCGTGTATTAGTGATATCTTATGATGTTTCTTTTTCTGTGTGACTTATTTCAGTTAGAATCATCATACCTGAATCCGCTCATTATGCTGCTACGGGCCTGATGACATAGATTTCATTGCTGAGTGATATTGCATTGTACGTAAGTACCACAACTTCTTTATCCATTTTTCACTTTCTGCGCTATTGAACTTGTACCGTAAACGAGGTTCTTGTAAACAGAGCCGTCCCAAACTTTGGGGTGGCTGTGTCTTTTTGATTTTAATTTCCCTAAGCTATAGGACCATAAGTGGAAGTGCCCTAGGCTGTGTTGCTTTGTTTTTTAGATGTTTCAGGAAACACCATACACCTCTCCCGAGTGGCTGTTGGCAATTTACATCCCGCCCATCAGCATAACAAGGCTCCCAGTTCTCCATGGCCTGTCCTGCCTTTCTGGATTTTACACTTTTTTCAGATGGCCCTTTTGACCGTGGGGAAGTGAGACTTCATTGTAGTGCAGATTTCCTTTACAAGCTTGCTTGGTTGGCCAAAAAGGGCGTATGCGTTTTTTCCTGAATATATTCAGGAAAAAACGCATACGCCCTTTTTGGCCAAGTGCATCATTGTGGACGTTCTGCCTCTTTTCCTATGCTTTAAATGCAATTCCAGTCTACCTCCTGAAATCGGTTTCCTCCAATTCTGCCCCGCTTTCAAGTCCTCTTGACAGCCTTACTTCAGTATATTTTCGGATGATAGCTGTCATTTATAACTCTGCAGGTTTGTGAATTACAGTGCCCCTGAGCTCCTTTCTTCAACTCGCTTTCTTGTGAGCTGGCCGCAACACCGCAGGATTGCTTCAGGCCCTAATCTGGTTCCGGCACGGCACGCTGAGCCTTTGGTTAATTCCTCTTCCTGGTGGGAAATGAGAGTTAAATTTGCCCGTCCAGACACCTCCAGCTAGTCTCTCATTGGTTCTCCCTATTCCTGTTCATCTTCCGCAGAAATTGCAAATGGGCCAAACAGGAGGTTAAAGGCACTGACTCTCCAAGTCGGGAGAGTGTTAGTAAAGCGTCTGGAATGTTGCACCCGAGTACCAGGGGACGAGAACTGAGACATATTGGAACACGTCTCCCGATCATACGGTTTATCATACTCTGGGTTCCACATGCATGTTTTAGCTGAAGGAAGAATCCCTTAAACCTGGAGAGTTGAGACCCGTGGAATGGGTACCATGCAATATGACTTCAAAGGGTCTTCATTTGCTCACCGAACCTCTCCAATCCTATCACTGCTGCGTTTATGCCCCTGTACACACGCTTGATTTTCTTTCAGAGACATAGCAATCCATAGGTTTTAAGATACTTACTAGTCAGGTACATTCTTAGGCGTTTAATATGGGGTGTTGAGTCCATTTCGTTGAGCAAGGAGTAGTTCTTGTCTATTCCATATTTGGCTTAAGGAACTTTATCTGTGCTCATTTCAATCTCTGGTTTTATGCAGCACCCCAACTCACCTTTCCCCTTAAGCAAGCATAAGTTGGTTTCCTAAATTTGAGACCCTGTTCTGTTTTGTAATCCAGTTCCTGTGTAGCCAAGTTTACATTCCGTGTATTAATGATATCTTATGATGTTTCTTTTTCTGTGTGACTTATTTCAGTTAGAATCATCATACCTGAATCCACTCATTATGCTGCTACGGGCCTGATGACATAGATTTCATTGCTGAGTGATATTGCATTGTACGTAAGTACCACAACTTCTTTATCCATTTTTCACTTTCTGCGATATTGAACTTGTACCGTAAACGAGGTTCTTGTAAACAGAGCCGTCCCAAACTTTGGGGTGGCTGTGTCTTTTTGATTTTAATTTCCCTAAGCTATAGGACCATAAGTGGAAGTGCCCTAGGCTGTGTTGCTTTGTTTTTTAGATGTTTCAGGAAACACTATACACCTCTCCCGAGTGGCTGTTGGCAATTTACATCCCGCCCATCAGCATAACAAGGCTCCCAGTTCTCCATGGCCTGTCCTGCCTTTCTGGATTTTACACTTTTTTCAGATGGCCCTTTTGACCGGGGGGAAGTGAGACTTCATTGTAGTGCAGATTTCCTTTGCAAGCTTGCTTGATTGGCCAAAAAGGGCGTATACGTTTTTTCCTGAATATATTCAGGAAAAAACGCATACGCCCTTTTTGGCCAAGTGCATCATTGTGGACGTTCTGCCTCTTTACCTATGCTTTAAATGCAATTCCAGTCTACCTCCTGAAATCGGTTTCCTGCAATTCTGCCCCGCTTTCAAGTCCTCTTGGCAGCCTTACTTCAGTATATTTTTGGATGATAGCTGTCATTTATAACTCTGCAGGTTTGTGAATTACAGTGCCCCTGAGCTCCTTTCTTCAACTCACTTTCTTGTGAGCTGGCCGCAACACCACAGGATTGCTTCAGGCCCTAATCTGGTTCCGGCACGGCACGCTGAGCCTTTGGTTAATTCCTCTTCCTGGTGGGAAATGAGAGTTAAATTTGCCCGTCCAGACACCTCCAGCTAGTCTCTCTTTGGTTCTCCCTATTCCTGTTCATCTTCCGCAGAAATTGCAAACTGGGCCAAACAGGAGGTTAAAGGCACTGACTCTCCAAGTCGGGAGAGTGTTAGTAAAGCGTCTGGAATGTTGCACCCGAGTACCAGGGGACGAGAACTGAGACATATTGGAACACGTCTCCCGATCACACGGTTGATCATACTCTGGGTTCCACGTGCATGTTTTACCTGAAGGCAGAGTCCCTTAAACCTGGAGAGTTGAGACCCGTGGAATGGATACCATGCAATATGACTTCAAAGGGTCTTCATTTGCTCACCGAACCTCTCCAATCCTATCACTGCTGCGTTTATGCCCCTGTACACACGCTTGATTTTCTTTCAGAGACATAGCAATCCATGGGTTTTAAGATACTTATTGTCAGGTACATTCTTAGGCGTTTAATATGGGGTGTTGAGTCCATTTCGTTGAGCAAGGAGTAGTTCTTGTCTATTCTATATTTGGCTTAAGGAACTTTATCTGTGCTCATTTCAATCTCTGGTTTTATGCAGCAACCCAACTCACCTTTCCCCTTAAGCAAGCATAAGTTGGTTTTCTAAATTTGAGACCCTGTTCTGTTTTGTAATCCAGTTCCTGTGTAGCCAAGTTTACATCCCGTGTATTAGTGATATCTTATGATGTTTCTTTTTCTGTGTGACTTATTTCAGTTAGAATCATCATACCTGAATCCACTCATTATGCTGCTACGGGCCTGATGACATAGATTTCATTGCTGAGTGATATTGCATTGTACGTAAGTACCACAACTTCTTTATCCATTTTTCACTTTCTGCGCTATTGAACTTGTACCGTAAACGAGGTTCTTGTAAACAGAGCCGTCCCAAACTTTGGGGTGGCTGTGTCTTTTTGATTTTAATTTCCCTAAGCTATAGGACCATAAGTGGAAGTGCCCTAGGCTGTGTTGCTTTGTTTTTTAGATGTTTCAGGAAACACCATACACCTTTCCCGAGTGGCTGTTGGCAATTTACATCCCGCCCATCAGCATAACAAGGCTCCCAGTTCTCCATGGCCTGTCCTGCCTTTCTGGATTTTACACTTTTTTCAGATGGCCCTTTTGACCGGGGGGAAGTGAGACTTCATTGTAGTGCAGATTTCCTTTGCAAGCTTGCTTGGTTGGCCAAAAAGGGCGTATGCGTTTTTTCCTGAATATATTCAGGAAAAAACGCATACGCCCTTTTTGGCCAAGTGCATCATTGTGGACGTTCTGCCTCTTTTCCTATGCTTTAAATGCAATTCCAGTCTACCTCCTGAAATCGGTTTCCTGCAATTCTGCCCCGCTTTCAAGTCCTCTTGGCAGCCTTACTTCAGTATATTTTTGGACGATAGCTGTCATTTATAACTCTGCAGGTTTGTGAATTACAGTGCCCCTGAGCTCCTTTCTTCAACTCGCTTTCTTGTGAGCTGGCCGCAACACCGCAGGATTGCTTCAGGCCCTAATCTGGTTCCGGCACGGCACGCTGAGCCTTTGGTTAATTCCTCTTCCTGGTGGGAAATGAGAGTTAAATTTGCCCGTCCAGACACCTCCAGCTAGTCTCTCATTGGTTCTCCCTATTCCTGTTCATCTTCCTCAGAAATTGCAAACTGGGCCAAACAGGAGATTAAAGGCACTGACTCTCCAAGTCAGGAGAGTGTTAGTAAAGCGTCTGGAATGTTGCACCTGAGTACCAGGGGATGAGAACTGAGACATATTGGAACACGTCTCCCGATCACACAGTTGATCATACTCTGGGTTCCACGTGCATGTTTTACCTGAAGGCAGAATCCCTTAAACCTGGAGAGTTGAGACCCGTGGAATGGGTACCATGCAATATGACTTCAAAGGGTCTTCATTTGCTCACCGAACCTCTCCAATTTTATCACTGCTGCGTTTATGCCCCTGTACACACGCTTGATTGTCTTTCAGAGACATAGCAATCCATAGATTTTAAGATACTTACTAGTCAGGTACATTCTTAGGCGTTTAATATGGGGTGTTGAGTCCATTTCGTTGAGCAAGGAGTAGTTCTTGTCTATTGTATATTTGGCTTAAGGAACTTTATCTGTGCTCATTTCAATCTCTGGTTTTATGCAGCACCCCAACTCACCTTTCCCCTTAAGCAAGCATAAGTTGGTTTTCTAAATTTGAGACCCTGTTCTATTTTGTAATCCAGTTCCTGTGTAGCCAAGTTTACATCCCGTGTATTAGTGATATCTTATGATGTTTCTTTTTCTGTGTGACTTATTTCAGTTAGAATCAGCATACCTGAATCCACTCATTATGCTGCTACGGGCCTGATGATATAGATTTTATTATTGAGTGATATTGCATTGAACGTAAGTACCACAACTTCTTTATCCATTTTTCACTTTCTGCGATATTGAACTTGTACCGTAAACGAGGTTCTTGTAAACAGAGCCGTCCCAAACTTTAGGGTGGCTGTGTCTTTTTGATTTTAATTTCCCTAAGCTATAGGACCATAAGTGGAAGTGCCCTAGGCTCTGTTGCTTTGTTTTTTAGATGTTTCAGGAAACACCATACACCTCTCCCGAGTGGCTGTTGGCAATTTACATCCCGCCCATCAGCATAACAAGGCTCCCAGTTCTCCATGGCCTGTCCTGCCTTTCTGGATTTTACACTTTTTTCAGATGGCCCTTTTGACCGGGGGACAGTGAGACTTCATTGTAGTGCAGATTTCCTTTGCAAGCTTGCTTGGTTGGCCAAAAAGGGCGTATGCGTTTTTTCCTGAATATGTTCAGGAAAAAACGCATACGCCCTTTTTGGCCAAGTGCATCATTGTGGACGTTCTGCCTCTTTTCCTATGCTTTAAATGCAATTCCAGTCTACCTCCTGAAATCGGTTTCCTGCAATTCTGCCCCGCTTTCAAGTCCTCTTGGCAGCCTTACTTCAGTATATTTTTGGACGATAGCTGTCATTTATAACTCTGCAGGTTTGTGAATTACAGTGCCCCTGAGCTCCTTTCTTCAACTCGCTTTCTTGTGAGCTGGCCGCAACACCGCAGGATTGCTTCAGGCCCTAATCTGGTTCCGGCACGGCACGCTGAGCCTTTGGTTAATTCCTCTTCCTGGTGGGAAATGAGAGTTAAATTTGCCCGTCCAGACACCCCCACCTAGTCTCTCATTGGTTCTCCCTATTCCTGTTCATCTTCCTCAGAAATTGCAAATGGGCCAAACAGGAGTTTAAAGGCACTGACTCTCCAAGTCAGGAGAGTGTTAGTAAAGCGTCTGGAATGTTGCACCCGAGTACCAGGGGGCGAGAACTGAGACATATTGGAACACGTCTCCCGATCACACGGTTGATCATACTCTGGGTTCCACGTGCATGTTTTAGCTGAAGGAAGAATCCCTTAAACCTGGAGAGTTGAGACCCGTGGAATGGGTACCATGCAATATGACTTCAAAGGGTCTTCATTTGCTCACCGAACCTCTCCAATCCTATCACTGTTGCGTTTATGCCCCTGTACACACGCTTGATTTTCTTTCAGAGACATAGCTATCAATAGGTTTTAAGATACTTACTAGTCAGGTACATTCTTAGGCGTTTAATATGGGGTGTTGAGTCCATTTTGTTGAGCAAGGTGTAGTTCTTGTCTATTCCATATTTGGCTTAAGGAACTTTATCTGTGCTCATTTCAATCTCTGGTTTTATGCAGCACCCCAACTCACCTTTCCCCTTAAGCAAGCATAAGTTGGTTTTCTAAATTTGAGACCCTGTTCTGTTTTGTAATCCAGTTCCTGTGTAGCCAAGTTTACATTCCGTGTATTAGTGATATCTTATGATGTTTCTTTTTCTGTGTGACTTATTTCAGTTAGAATCATCATACCTGAATCCACTCATTATGCTGCTACGGGCCTGATGACATAGATTTCATTGCTGAGTGATATTGCATTGAACGTAAGTACCACAACTTCTTTATCCATTTTTCACTTTCTGCGATATTGAACTTGTACCGTAAACGAGGTTCTTGTAAACAGAGCCGTCCCAAACTTTGGGGTGGCTGTGTCTTTTTGATTTTAATTTCCCTAAGCAATAGGACCATAAGTGGAAGTGCCCTAGGCTCTGTTGCTTTGTTTTTTAGATGTTTCAGGAAACACCATACACCTCTCCGGAGTGGCTGTTGGCAATTTACATCCCGCCCATCAGCATAACAAGGCTCCCAGTTCTCCATGGCCTGTCCTGCCTTTCTGGATTTTACACTTTTTTCAGATGGCCCTTTTGACCGGGGGGAAGTGAGACTTCATTGTAGTGCAGATTTCCTTTGCAAGCTTTCTTGGTTGGCCAAAAATGGCGTATGCGTTTTTTCCTGAATATATTCAGGAAAAAACGCATACGCCCTTTTTGGCCAAGTGCATCATTGTGGACGTTCTGCCTCTTTTCCTATACTTAAATGCAATTCCAGTCTACCTCCTGAAATCGGTTTCCTACAATTCTGCCCCGCTTTCAAGTCCTCTTGGCAGCCTTACTTCAGTATATTTTTGGACGATAGCTGTCATTTATAACTCTGCAGGTTTGTGAATTACAGTGCCCCTGAGCTCCTTTCTTCAACTCGCTTTCTTGTGAGCTGGCCGCAACACCGCAGGATTGCTTCAGGCCCTAATCTGGTTCCGGCATGGCACGCTGAGCCTTTGGTTAATTCCTCTTCCTGGTGGGAAATGAGAGTTAAATTTGCCCGTCCAGACACCTCCAGCTAGTCTCTCTTTGGTTCTCCCTATTCCTGTTCATCTTCCTCAGAAATTGCAAACTGGGCCAAACAGGAGGTTAAAGGCACTGACTCTCCAAGTCAGGAGAGTGTTAGTAAAGCGTCTGGAATGTTGCACCTGAGTACCAGGGGACGAGAACTGAGACATATTAGAACACGTCTCCCGATCACACGGTTGATCATACTCTGGGTTCCACGTGCATGTTTTAGCTGAAGGCAGAATCCCTTAAACCTAGAGAGTTGAGACCCGTGGAATGGGTACCTTGCAATATGACTTCAAAGGGTCTTCATTTGCTCACCGAACCTCTCCAATCCTATCACTGCTGCGTTTATGCCCCTGTACACACGCTTGATTGTCTTTCAGAGACATAGCAATCCATAGGTTTTAAGATACTTACTAGTCAGGTACATACTTAGGCGTTTAATATGGGGTGTTGAGTCCATTTCGTTGAGCAAGGAGTAGTTCTTGTCTATTCCATATTTGGCTTAAGGAACTTTATCTGTGCTCATTTCAATCTCTGGGTTTATGCAGCACCCCAACTCACCTTTCCCCTTAAGCAAGCATAAGTTGGTTTTCTAAATTTGAGACCCTGTTCTGTTTTGTAATCCAGTTCCTGTGTAGCCAAGTTTACATCCCGTGTATTAGTGATATCTTATGATGTTTCTTTTTCTGTGTGACTTATTTCAGTTAGAATCATCATACCTGAATCCACTCATTATGCTGCTACGGGCCTGATGACATAGATTTCATTGCTGAGTGATATTGCATTGAACGTAAGTACCACAATTTCTTTATCTATTTTTCACTTTCTGCGATATTGAACTTGTACCATAAACGAGGTTCTTGTAAACAGAGCCGTCCCAAACATTGGGGTGGCTGTGTCTTTTTGATTTTAATTTCCCTAAGCTATAGGACCATAAGTGGAAGTGCCCTAGGCTCTGTTGCTTTGTTTTTTAGATGTTTCAGGAAACACCATACACCTCTCCCAAGTGGCTGTTGGCAATTTACATACCGCCCATCAGCATAACAAGGCTCCCAGTTCTCCATGGCCTGTCCTGCCTTTCTGGATTTTACACTTTTTTCAGATGGCCCTTTTGACCGGGGGGAAGTGAGACTTCATTGTAGTGCAGATTTCCTTTGCAAGCTTGCTTGGTTGGCCAAAAAGGGCGTATGCGTTTTTTCCTGAATATATTCAGGAAAAAACGCATACGCCCTTTTTGGCCAAGTGCATCATTGTGGACGTTCTGCCTCTTTTCCTATGCTTTAAATGCAATTCCAGTCTACCTCCTGAAATCGGTTTCCTGCAATTCTGCCCCGCTTTCAAGTCCTCTTGGCAGCCTTACTTTAATATATTTTTGGACGATAGCTGTCATTTATAACTCTGCAGGTTTGTGAATTACAGTGCCCCTGAGCTCCTTTCTTCAACTCGCTTTCTTGTGAGTTGGCTGCAACACCGCAGGATTGCTTCAGGCCCTAATCTGGTTCCGGCACGGCACGCTGAGCCTTTGGTTAATTCCTCTTCCTGGTGGGAAATGAGAGTTAAATTTGCCCGTCCAGACACCTCCACCTAGTCTCTCATTGGTTCTCCCTATTCCTGTTCATCTTCCTCAGAAATTGCAAACTGGGCCAAACAGGAGGTTAAAGGCACTGACTATCCAAGTCAGGAGAGTGTTAGTAAAGCGTCTGGAATGTTGCACCTGAGTACCAGGGGACGAGAACTGAGACATATTAGAACACGTCTCCCGATCACACGGTTGATCATACTCTGGGTTCCACGTGCATGTTTTACCTGAAGGCAGAATCCCTTAAACCTAGAGAGTTGAGACCCGTGGAATGGGTACCATGCAATATGACTTCAAAGGGTCTTCATTTGCTCACCGAACCTCTCCAATCCTATCACTGCTGCGTGTATGCCCCTGTACACACGCTTGATTGTCTTTCAGAGACATAGCAATCCATAGGTTTTAAGATACTTAGTAGTCAGGTACATTCTTAGGCGTTTAATATGGGGTGTTGAGTCCATTTCGTTGAGCAAGGAGTAGTTCTTGTCTATTCCATATTTGGCTTAAGGAACTTTATCTGTGCTCATTTCAATCTCTGGTTTTATGCAGCACCCCAACTCAGCTTTCCCCTTAAGCAAGCATAAGTTGGTTTTCTATATTTGAGACCCTGTTCTGTTTTGTAATCCAGTTCCTGTGTAGCCAAGTTTACATCCCGTGTATTAGTGATATCTTATGATGTTTCTTTTTCTGTGTGACTTATTTCAGTTAGAATCATCATACCTGAATCCACTCATTATGCTGCTACGGGCCTGATGACATAGATTTCATTGCTGAGTGATATTGCATTGAACGTAAGTACCACAACTTCTATATCCATTTTTCACTTTCTGTGATATTGAACTTGTACCGTAAACGAGGTTCTTGTAAACAGAGCCGTCCCAAACTTTGGGGTGGCTGTGTCTTTTTGATTTTAATTTCCCTAAGCTATAGGAACATAAGTGGAAGTGCCCTAGGCTCTGTTGCTTTGTTTTTTAGATGTTTCAGGAAACACCATACACCTCTCCCGAGTGGCTGTTGGCAATTTACATCCCGCCCATCAGCATAACAAGGCTCCAAGTTTTCCATGGCCTGTCCTGCCTTTCTGGATTTTACACTTTTTTCAGATGGCCCTTTTGACCGGGGGGAAGTGAGACTTCATTGTAGTGCAGATTTCCTTTGCAAGCTTGCTTGGTTGGCCAAAAAGGGCGTATGCGTTTTTTCCTGAATATATTCAGGAAAAAACGCATACGCCCTTTTTGGCCAAGTGCATCATTGTGGACGTTCTGCCTCTTTTCCTATGCTTTAAATGCAATTCCAGTCTACCTCCTGAAATCGGTTTCCTGCAATTCTGCCCCGCTTTCAAGTCCTCTTGGCAGCCTTACTTCAGTATATTTTTGGACGATAGCTGTCATTTATAACTCTGCAGGTTTGTGAATTACAGTGCCCCTGAGCTCCTTTCTTCAACTCGCTTTCTTGTGAGCTGGCCGCAACACCGCAGGATTGCTTCAGGCCCTAATCTGGTTCCGGCACGGCACGCTGAGCCTTTGGTTAATTCCTCTTCCTGGTGGGAAATGAGAGTTAAATTTGCCCGTCCAGACACCTCCAGCTAGTCTCTCATTGGTTCTCCCTATTCCTGTTCATCTTCCGCAGAAATTGCAAACTGGACCAAAGTGGAGGTTAAAGGCACTGACTCTCCAAGTCGGGAGAGTGTTAGTAAAGCGTCTGGAATGTTGCACCCGAGTACCAGGGGACGAGAACTGAGACATATTGGAACACGTCTCCCGATCATACGGTTTATCATACTCTGGGTTCCACATGCATGTTTTAGCTGAAGGAAGAATCCCTTAAACCTGGAGAGTTGAGACCCGTGGAATGGGTACCATGCAATATGACTTCAAAGGGTCTTCATTTGCTCACCGAACCTCTCCAATCCTATCACTGCTGCGTTTATGCCCCTGTACACACGCTTGATTCTCTTTCGGAGACATAGCAATCCATAGGTTTGAAAATTCTTACTAGTCAGGTACATTCTTAGGCGTTTAATATGGGGTGTTGAGTCCATTTCGTTGAGCAAGGAGTAGTTCTTGTCTATTCCATATTTGGCTTAAGGAACTTTATCTGTGCTCATTTCAATCTCTGGTTTTATGCAGCACCCCAACTCACCTTTCCCCTTAAGCAAGCATAAGTTGGTTTTCTAAATTTGAGACCCTGTTCTATTTTGTAATCCAGTTCCTGTGTAGCCAAGTTTACATCCCGTGTATTAGTGATATCTTATGATGTTTCTTTTTCTGTGTGACTTATTTCAGTTAGAATCAGCATACCTGAATCCACTCATTATGCTGCTACGGGCCTGATGACATAGATTTCATTGCTGAGTGATATTGCATTGTACGTAAGTACCACAACTTCTTTATCCATTTTTCACTTTCTGCGATATTGAACTTGTACCGTAAACGAGGTTCTTGTAAACAGAGCCGTCCCAAACTTTGGGGTGGCTGTGTCTTTTTGATTTTAATTTCCCTAAGCTATAGGACCATAAGTGGAAGTGCCCTAGGCTCTGTTGCTTTGTTTTTTAGATGTTTCAGGAAACACCATACACCTCTCCCGAGTGGCTGTTGGCAATTTACATCCCGCCCATCAGCATAACAAGGCTCCCAGTTCTCCATGGCCTGTCCTGCCTTTCTGGATTTTACACTTTTTTCAGATGGCCCTTTTGACCGGGGGACAGTGAGACTTCATTGTAGTGCAGATTTCCTTTGCAAGCTTGCTTGGTTGGCCAAAAAGGGCGTATGCGTTTTTTCCTGAATATATTCAGGAAAAAACGCATACGCCCTTTTTGGCCAAGTGCATCATTGTGGATGTTCTGCCTCTTTTCCTATGCTTTAAATGCAATTCCAGTCTACCTCCTGAAATCGGTTTCCTGCAATTCTGCCCCGTTTTCAAGTCCTCTTGGCAGCCTTACTTCAGTATATTTTAGGACGATAGCTGTCATTTATAACTCTGCAGGTTTGTGAATTACAGTGCCCCTGAGGTCCTTTCTTCAGCTCGCTTTCTTGTGAGCTGGCCGCAACACCGCAGGATTGCTTCAGGCCCTAATCTGGTTCCGGCACGGCACGCTGAGCCTTTGGTTAACTCCTCTTCCTGGTGGGAAATGAGAGTTAAATTTGCCCGTCCAGACACCTCCAGCTAGTCTCTCATTGGTTCTCCCTATTCCTGTTCATCTTCCGCAGAAATTGCAAATGGGCCAAACAGGAGGTTAAAGGCACTGACTCTCCAAGTCGGGAGAGTGTTAGTAAAGCGTCTGGAATGTTGCACCCGAGTACCAGGGGGCGAGAACTGAGACATATTGGAACAGGCCTCCCGATCACACGGTTGATCATACTCTGGGTTCCACGTGCATGTTTTACCTGAAGGCAGAATCCCTTAAACCTGGAGAGTTGAGACCCGTGGAATGGGTACCATGCAATATGACTTCAAAGGGTCTTCATTTGCTCACCGAACCTCTCCAATCCTATCACTGCTGCGTTTATGTCCCTGTACACACGCTTGATTGTCTTTCAGAGACATAGCAATCCATAGGTTTTAAGATACTTACTAGTCAGGTACATTCTTAGGCGTTTAATATGGGGTGTTGAGTCCATTTCGTTGAGCAAGGAGTAGTTCTTGTCTATTCCATATTTGGCTTAAGGAACTTTATCTGTGCTCATTTCAATCTCTGGTTTTATGCAGCACCCCAACTCACCTTTCCCCTTAAGCAAGCATAAGTTGGTTTTCTAAATTTGAGACCCTGTTCTGTTTTGTAATCCAGTTCCTGTGTAGCCAAGTTTACATTCCGTGTATTAGTGATATCTTATGATGTTTCTTTTTCTGTGTGACTTATTTCAGTTAGAATCATCATACCTGAATCCACTCATTATGCTGCTACGGGCCTGATGACATAGATTTCATTGCTGAGTGATATTGCATTGTACGTAAGTACCACAACTTCTTTATCCATTTTTCACTTTCTGCGATATTGAACTTGTACCGTAAACGAGGTTCTTGTAAACAGAGCCGTCCCAAACTTTGGGGTGGCTGTGTCTTTTTGATTTTAATTTCCCTAAGCTATAGGACCATAAGTGGAAGTGCCCTAGGCTCTGTTGCTTTGTTTTTTAGATGTTTCAGGAAACACCATACACCTCTCCCGAGTGGCTGTTGGCAATTTACATCCCGCCCATCAGCATAACAAGGCTCCCAGTTCTCCATGGCCTGTCCTGCCTTTCTGGATTTTACACTTTTTTCAGATGGCCCTTTTGACCGGGGGGAAGTGAGACTTCATTGTAGTGCAGATTTCCTTTGCAAGCTTGCTTGGTTGGCCAAAAAGGGCGTATGCGTTTTTTCCTGAATATATTCAGGAAAAAACGCATACGCCCTTTTTGGCCAAGTGCATCATTGTGGACGTTCTGCCTCTTTTCCTATGCTTTAAATGCAATTCCAGTCTACCTCCTGAAATCGGTTTCCTGCAATTCTGCCCCGCTTTCAAGTCCTC
The DNA here is from genome assembly GCF_964270905.1 of Leucopleurus acutus. Classification (NCBI taxonomy): domain Eukaryota; kingdom Metazoa; phylum Chordata; class Mammalia; order Artiodactyla; family Delphinidae; genus Leucopleurus; species Leucopleurus acutus. The sequence goes on from NW_028139159.1 coordinate 713,522, forward strand.
TTGGCAGCCTTACTTCAGTATATTTTTGGACGATAGCTGTCATTTATAACTCTGCAGGTTTGTGAATTACAGTGCCCCTGAGCTCCTTTCTTCAACTCGCTTTCTTGTGAGCTGGCCGCAACACCGCAGGATTGCTTCAGGCCCTAATCTGGTTCCGGCACGGCACGCTGAGCCTTTGGTTAATTCCTCTTCCTGGTGGGAAATGAGAGTTAAATTTGCCCGTCCAGACACCTCCAGCTAGTCTCTCATTGGTTCTCCCTATTCCTGTTCATCTTCCGCAGAAATTGCAAACTGGACCAAAGTGGAGGTTAAAGGCACTGACTCTCCAAGTCGGGAGAGTGTTAGTAAAGCGTCTGGAATGTTGCACCCGAGTACCAGGGGACGAGAACTGAGACATATTGGAACACGTCTCCCGATCATACGGTTTATCATACTCTGGGTTCCACATGCATGTTTTAGCTGAAGGAAGAATCCCTTAAACCTGGAGAGTTGAGACCCGTGGAATGGGTACCATGCAATATGACTTCAAAGGGTCTTCATTTGCTCACCGAACCTCTCCAATCCTATCACTGCTGCGTTTATGCCCCTGTACACACGCTTGATTCTCTTTCGGAGACATAGCAATCCATAGGTTTGAAAATTCTTACTAGTCAGGTACATTCTTAGGCGTTTAATATGGGGTGTTGAGTCCATTTCGTTGAGCAAGGAGTAGTTCTTGTCTATTCCATATTTGGCTTAAGGAACTTTATCTGTGCTCATTTCAATCTCTGGTTTTATGCAGCACCCCAACTCACCTTTCCCCTTAAGCAAGCATAAGTTGGTTTTCTAAATTTGAGACCCTGTTCTATTTTGTAATCCAGTTCCTGTGTAGCCAAGTTTACATCCCGTGTATTAGTGATATCTTATGATGTTTCTTTTTCTGTGTGACTTATTTCAGTTAGAATCAGCATACCTGAATCCACTCATTATGCTGCTACGGGCCTGATGACATAGATTTCATTGCTGAGTGATATTGCATTGTACGTAAGTACCACAACTTCTTTATCCATTTTTCACTTTCTGCGATATTGAACTTGTACCGTAAACGAGGTTCTTGTAAACAGAGCCGTCCCAAACTTTGGGGTGGCTGTGTCTTTTTGATTTTAATTTCCCTAAGCTATAGGACCATAAGTGGAAGTGCCCTAGGCTCTGTTGCTTTGTTTTTTAGATGTTTCAGGAAACACCATACACCTCTCCCGAGTGGCTGTTGGCAATTTACATCCCGCCCATCAGCATAACAAGGCTCCCAGTTCTCCATGGCCTGTCCTGCCTTTCTGGATTTTACACTTTTTTCAGATGGCCCTTTTGACCGGGGGACAGTGAGACTTCATTGTAGTGCAGATTTCCTTTGCAAGCTTGCTTGGTTGGCCAAAAAGGGCGTATGCGTTTTTTCCTGAATATATTCAGGAAAAAACGCATACGCCCTTTCTGGCCAAGTGCATCATTGTGGACATTCTGCCTCTTTTCCTATGCTTTAAATGCAATTCCAGTCTACCTCCTGAAATCGGTTTCCTGCAATTCTGCCCCGCTTTCAAGTCCTCTTGGCAGCCTTACTTCAGTATATTTTTGGACGATAGCTGTCATTTATAACTCTGCAGGTTTGTGAATTACAGTGCCCCTGAGCTCCTTTCTTCAACTCGCTTTCTTGTGAGCTGGCCGCAACACCGCAGGATTGCTTCAGGCCCTAATCGGGTTCCGGCACGGCACGCTGAGCCTTTGGCTAATTCCTCTTCCTGGTGGGAAATGAGAGTTAAATTTGCCCGTCCAGACACCTCCACCTAGTCTCTCATTGGTTCTCCCTATTCCTGTTCATCTTCCTCAGAAATTGCAAATGGGCCAAACAGGAGTTTAAAGGCACTGACTCTCCAAGTCAGGAGAGTGTTAGTAAAGCGTCTGGAATGTTGCACCCGAGTACCATGGGACGAGAACTGAGACATATTGGAACACGTCTCCCGATCACACGGTTGATCATACTCTGGGTTCCACGTGCATGTTTTAGCTGAAGGAAGAATCCCTTAAACCTGGAGAGTTGAGACCCGTGGAATGGGTACCATGCAATATGACTTCAAAGGGTCTTCATTTGCTCACCGAACCTCTCCAATCCTATCACTGTTGCGTTTATGCCCCTGTACACACGCTTGATTTTCTTTCAGAGACATAGCTATCAATAGGTTTTAAGATACTTACTAGTCAGGTACATTCTTAGGCGTTTAATATGGGGTGTTGAGTCCATTTTGTTGAGCAAGGTGTAGTTCTTGTCTATTCCATATTTGGCTTAAGGAACTTTATCTGTGCTCATTTCAATCTCTGGTTTTATGCAGCACCCCAACTCACCTTTCCCCTTAAGCAAGCATAAGTTGGTTTTCTAAAGTTGAGACCCTGTTCTGTTTTGTAATCCAGTTCCTGTGTAGCCAAGTTTACATTCCGTGTATTAGTGATATCTTATGATGTTTCTTTTTCTGTGTGACTTATTTCAGTTAGAATCATCATACCTGAATCCACTCATTATGCTGCTACGGGCCTGATGACATAGATTTCATTGCTGAGTGATATTGCATTGAACGTAAGTACCACAACTTCTTTATCCATTTTTCACTTTCTGCGATATTGAACTTGTACCGTAAACGAGGTTCTTGTAAACAGAGCCGTCCCAAACTTTGGGGTGGCTGTGTCTTTTTGATTTTAATTTCCCTAAGCAATAGGACCATAAGTGGAAGTGCCCTAGGCTCTGTTGCTTTGTTTTTTAGATGTTTCAGGAAACACCATACACCTCTCCCGAGTGGCTGTTGGCAATTTACATCCCGCCCATCAGCATAACAAGGCTCCAAGTTTTCCATGGCCTGTCCTGCCTTTCTGGATTTTACACTTTTTTCAGATGGCCCTTTTGACCGGGGGGAAGTGAGACTTCATTGTAGTGCAGATTTCCTTTGCAAGCTTGCTTGGTTGGCCAAAAAGGGCGTATGCGTTTTTTCCTGAATATATTCAGGAAAAAACGCATACGCCCTTTTTGGCCAAGTGCATCATTGTGGACGTTCTGCCTCTTTTCCTATGCTTTAAATGCAATTCCAGTCTACCTCCTGAAATCGGTTTCCTGCAATTCTGCCCCGCTTTCAAGTCCTCTTGGCAGCCTTACTTCAGTATATTTTTGGACGATAGCTGTCATTTATAACTCTGCAGGTTTGTGAATTACAGTGCCCCTGAGCTCCTTTCTTCAACTCGCTTTCTTGTGAGCTGGCCGCAACACCGCAGGATTGCTTCAGGCCCTAATCTGGTTCCGGCACGGCACGCTGAGCCTTTGGTTAATTCCTCTTCCTGGTGGGAAATGAGAGTTAAATTTGCCCGTCCAGACACCTCCAGCTAGTCTCTCATTGGTTCTCCCTATTCCTGTTCATCTTCCGCAGAAATTGCAAACTGGACCAAAGTGGAGGTTAAAGGCACTGACTCTCCAAGTCGGGAGAGTGTTAGTAAAGCGTCTGGAATGTTGCACCCGAGTACCAGGGGACGAGAACTGAGACATATTGGAACACGTCTCCCGATCATACGGTTTATCATACTCTGGGTTCCACATGCATGTTTTAGCTGAAGGAAGAATCCCTTAAACCTGGAGAGTTGAGACCCGTGGAATGGGTACCATGCAATATGACTTCAAAGGGTCTTCATTTGCTCACCGAACCTCTCCAATCCTATCACTGCTGCGTTTATGCCCCTGTACACACGCTTGATTCTCTTTCGGAGACATAGCAATCCATAGGTTTGAAAATTCTTACTAGTCAGGTACATTCTTAGGCGTTTAATATGGGGTGTTGAGTCCATTTCGTTGAGCAAGGAGTAGTTCTTGTCTATTCCATATTTGGCTTAAGGAACTTTATCTGTGCTCATTTCAATCTCTGGTTTTATGCAGCACCCCAACTCACCTTTCCCCTTAAGCAAGCATAAGTTGGTTTTCTAAATTTGAGACCCTGTTCTATTTTGTAATCCAGTTCCTGTGTAGCCAAGTTTACATCCCGTGTATTAGTGATATCTTATGATGTTTCTTTTTCTGTGTGACTTATTTCAGTTAGAATCAGCATACCTGAATCCACTCATTATGCTGCTACGGGCTTGATGACATAGATTTCATTGCTGAGTGATATTGCATTGTACGTAAGTACCACAACTTCTTTATCCATTTTTCACTTTCTGCGATATTGAACTTGTACCGTAAACGAGGTTCTTGTAAACAGAGCCGTCCCAAACTTTGGGGTGGCTGTGTCTTTTTGATTTTAATTTCCCTAAGCTATAGGACCATAAGTGGAAGTGCCCTAGGCTCTGTTGCTTTGTTTTTTAGATGTTTCAGGAAACACCATACACCTCTCCCGAGTGGCTGTTGGCAATTTACATCCCGCCCATCAGCATAACAAGGCTCCCAGTTCTCCATGGCCTGTCCTGCCTTTCTGGATTTTACACTTTTTTCAGATGGCCCTTTTGACCAGGGGACAGTGAGACTTCATTGTAGTGCAGATTTCCTTTGCAAGCTTGCTTGGTTGGCCAAAAAGGGCGTATGCGTTTTTTCCTGAATATATTCAGGAAAAAACGCATACGCCCTTTCTGGCCAAGTGCATCATTGTGGACATTCTGCCTCTTTTCCTATGCTTTAAATGCAATTCCAGTCTACCTCCTGAAATCGGTTTCCTGCAATTCTGCCCCGCTTTCAAGTCCTCTTGGCAGCCTTACTTCAGTATATTTTTGGACGATAGCTGTCATTTATAACTCTGCAGGTTTGTGAATTACAGTGCCCCTGAGCTCCTTTCTTCAACTCGCTTTCTTGTGAGCTGGCCGCAACACCGCAGGATTGCTTCAGGCCCTAATCGGGTTCCGGCACGGCACGCTGAGCCTTTGGTTAATTCCTCTTCCTGGTGGGAAATGAGAGTTAAATTTGCCCGTCCAGACACCTCCACCTAGTCTCTCATTGGTTCTCCCTATTCCTGTTCATCTTCCTCAGAAATTGCAAATGGGCCAAACAGGAGTTTAAAGGCACTGACTCTCCAAGTCAGGAGAGTGTTAGTAAAGCGTCTGGAATGTTGCACCCGAGTACCAGGGGGCGAGAACTGAGACATATTGGAACACGTCTCCCGATCACACGGTTGATCATACTCTGGGTTCCACGTGCATGTTTTAGCTGAAGGAAGAATCCCTTAAACCTGGAGAGTTGAGACCCGTGGAATGGGTACCATGCAATATGACTTCAAAGGGTCTTCATTTGCTCACCGAACCTCTCCAATCTTATCACTGTTGCGTTTATGCCCCTGTACACACGCTTGATTTTCTTTCAGAGACATAGCTATCAATAGGTTTTAAGATACTTACTAGTCAGGTACATTCTTAGGCGTTTAATATGGGGTGTTGAGTCCATTTTGTTGAGCAAGGTGTAGTTCTTGTCTATTCCATATTTGGCTTAAGGAACTTTATCTGTGCTCATTTCAATCTCTGGTTTTATGCAGCACCCCAACTCACCTTTCCCCTTAAGCAAGCATAAGTTGGTTTTCTAAAGTTGAGACCCTGTTCTGTTTTGTAATCCAGTTCCTGTGTAGCCAAGTTTACATTCCGTGTATTAGTGATATCTTATGATGTTTCTTTTTCTGTGTGACTTATTTCAGTTAGAATCATCATACCTGAATCCACTCATTATGCTGCTACGGGCCTGATGACATAGATTTCATTGCTGAGTGATATTGCATTGAACGTAAGTACCACAACTTCTTTATCCATTTTTCACTTTCTGCGATATTGAACTTGTACCGTAAACGAGGTTCTTGTAAACAGAGCCGTCCCAAACTTTGGGGTGGCTGTGTCTTTTTGATTTTAATTTCCCTAAGCAATAGGACCATAAGTGGAAGTGCCCTAGGCTCTGTTGCTTTGTTTTTTAGATGTTTCAGGAAACACCATACACCTCTCCGGAGTGGCTGTTGGCAATTTACATCCCGCCCATCAGCATAACAAGGCTCCCAGTTCTCCATGGCCTGTCCTGCCTTTCTGGATTTTACACTTTTTTCAGATGGCCCTTTTGACCGGGGGGAAGTGAGACTTCATTGTAGTGCAGATTTCCTTTGCAAGCTTTCTTGGTTGGCCAAAAAGGGCGTATGCGTTTTTTCCTGAATATATTCAGGAAAAAACGCATACGCCCTTTTTGGCCAAGTGCATCATTGTGGACGTTCTGCCTCTTTTCCTATACTTAAATGCAATTCCAGTCTACCTCCTGAAATCGGTTTCCTACAATTCTGCCCCGCTTTCAAGTCCTCTTGGCAGCCTTACTTCAGTATATTTTTGGACGATAGCTGTCATTTATAACTCTGCAGGTTTGTGAATTACAGTGCCCCTGAGCTCCTTTCTTCAACTCGCTTTCTTGTGAGCTGGCCGCAACACCGCAGGATTGCTTCAGGCCCTAATCTGGTTCCGGCACGGCACGCTGAGCCTTTGGTTAATTCCTCTTCCTGGTGGGAAATGAGAGTTAAATTTGCCCGTCCAGACACCTCCAGCTAGTCTCTCATTGGTTCTCCCTATTCCTGTTCATCTTCCTCAGAAATTGCAAATGGGCCAAACAGGAGTTTAAAGGCACTGACTCTCCAAGTCAGGAGAGTGTTAGTAAAGCGTCTGGAATGTTGCACCTGAGTACCAGGGGACGAGAACTGAGACATATTGGAACACGTCTCCCGATCACATGGTTGATCATACTCTGGGTTCCACGTGCATGTTTTAGCTGAAGGCAGAATCCCTTAAACCTGGAGAGTTGAGACCCGTGGAATGGGTACCATGCAATATGACTTCAAAGGGTCTTCATTTGCTCACCGAACCTCTCCAATCCTATCACTGCTGCGTGTATGCCCCTGTACACACGCTTGATTGTCTTTCAGAGACATAGCAATCCATAGGTTTTAAGATACTTACTAGTCAGGTACATTATTAGGCGTTTAATATGGGGTGTTGAGTCCATTTCGTTGAGAAAGGAGTAGTTCTTGTCTATTCTATATTTGGCTTAAGGAACTTTATCTGTGCTCATTTCAATCTCTGGTTTTATGCAGCACCCCAACTCACCTTTCCCCTTAAGCAAGCATAAGTTGGTTTTCTAAATTTGAGACCCTGTTCTGTTTTGTAATCCAGTTCCTGTGTAGCCAAGTTTACATTCCGTGTATTAGTGGTATCTTATGATGTTTCTTTTTCTGTGTGACTTATTTCAGTTAGAATCATCATACCTGAATCCACTCATTATGCTGCTACGGGCCTGATGACATAGATTTCATTGCTGAGTGATATTGCATTGAACGTAAGTACCACAACTTCTTTATCCATTTTTCACTTTCTGCGATATTGAACTTGTACCGTAAACGAGGTTCTTGTAAACAGAGCCGTCCCAAACATTGGGTTGGCTGTGTCTTTTTGATTTTAATTTCCATAAGCTATAGGACCAGAAGTGGAAGTGCCCTAGGCTCTGTTGCTTTGTTTTTTAGATGTTTCAGGAAACACCATACACCTCTCCCGAGTGGCTCTTGGCAATTTACATCCCGCCCATCAGCATAACAAGGCTCCCAGTTCTCCATGGCCTGTCCTGCCTTTCTGGATTTTACACTTTTTTCAGATGGCCCTTTTGACCGGGGGGAAGTGAGACTTCATTGTAGTGCAGATTTCCTTTGCAAGCTTGCTTGGTCGGCCAAAAAGGGCGTATGCGTTTTTTCCTGAATATATTCAGGAAAAAACGCATACGCCCTTTTTGGCCAAGTGCATCATTGTCCACGTTCTGCCTCCTTTCCTATGCTTTAAATGCAATTTCAGTCTACCTCCTGAAATCGGTTTCCTGCAATTCTGCCCCGCTTTCAAGTCCTCTTGGCAGCCTTACTTCAGTATATTTTTGGACGATAGCTGTCATTTATAACTCTGCAGGTTTGTGAATTACAGTGCCCCTGAGCTCCTTTCTTCAACTCGCTTTCTTGTGAGCTGGCCGCAACACCGCAGGATTGCTTCAGGCCCTAATCTGGTTCCGGCACGGCACGCTGAGCCTTTGGTTAATTCCTCTTCCTGGTGGGAAATGAGAGTTAAATTTGCCCGTCCAGACACCTCCAGCTAGTCTCTCTTTGGTTCTCCCTATTCCTGTTCATCTTCCGCAGAAATTGCAAACTGGGCCAAACAGGAGGTTAAAGGCACTGACTCTCCAAGTCGGGAGAGTGTTAGTAAAGCGTCTGGAATGTTGCACCCGAGTACCAGGGGATGAGAACTGAGACATATTGGAACACGTCTCCCGATCACATGGTTGATCATACTCTGGGTTCCACGTGCATGTTTTAGCTGAAGGCAGAATCCCTTAAACCTGGAGAGTTGAGACCCGTGGAATGGGTACCATGCAATATGACTTCAAAGGGTCTTCATTTGCTCACTGAACCTCTCCAATCCTATCACTGCTGCGTTTATGCCCCTGTACACACGCTTGATTGTCTTTCAGAGACATAGCAATCCATAGGTTTTAAGATACTTACTAGTCAGGTACATTCTTAGGCGTTTAATATGGGGTGTTGAGTCCATTTCGTTGAGCAAGGAGTAGTTCTTGTCTATTCTATATTTGGCTTAAGGAACTTTATCTGTGCTCATTTCAATCTCTGGTTTTATGCAGCACCCCAAGTCACCTTTCCCCTTAAGCAAGCATAAGTTGGTTTTCTAAATTTGAGTCCCTGTTCTGTTTTGTAATCCAGTTCCTGTGTAGCCAAGTTTACATCCCGTGTATTAGTGATATCTTATGATGTTTCTTTTTCTGTGTGACTTATTTCAGTTAGAATCATCATACCTGAATCCACTCATTATGCTGCTACGGGCCTGATGACATAGATTTCATTGCTGAGTGATATTGCATTGTACGTAAGTACCACAACTTCTTTATCCATTTTTCACTTTCTGCGATATTGAACTTGTACCGTAAACGAGGTTCTTGTAAACAGAGCCTTCCCAAACTTTGGGGTGGCTGTGTCTTTTTGATTTTAATTTCCCTAAGCTATAGGACCATAAGTGGAAGTGCCCTAGGCTCTGTTGCTTTTTTTTTTAGATGTTTCAGGAAACACCATACACCTCTCCCGAGTGGCTGTTGGCAATTTACATCCCGCCCATCAGCATAACAAGGCTCCCAGTTCTCCATGGCCTGTCCTGCCTTTCTGGATTTTACACTTTTTTCAGATGGCCCTTTTGACCGGGGGGAAGTGAGACTTCATTGTAGTGCAGATTTCCTTTGCAAGCTTGCTTGGTTGGCCAAAAAGGGCGTATGCGTTTTTTCCTGAATATATTCAGGAAAAAACGCATACGCCCTTTTTGGCCAAGTGCATCATTGTGGACGTTCTGCCTCTTTTCCTATGCTTTAAATGCAATTCCAGTCTACCTCCTGAAATCGGTTTCCTGCAATTCTGCCCCGCTTTCAAGTCCTCTTGGCAGCCTTACTTTAATATATTTTTGGACGATAGCTGTCATTTATAACTCTGCAGGTTTGTGAATTACAGTGCCCCTGAGGTCCTTTCTTCAGCTCGCTTTCTTGTGAGCTGGCCGCAACACCGCAGGATTGCTTCAGGCCCTAATCGGGTTCCGGCACGGCACGCTGAGCCTTTGGTTAACTCCTCTTCCTGGTGGGAAATGAGAGTTAAATTTGCCCGTCCAGACACCTCCAGCTAGTCTCTCATTGGTTCTCCCTATTCCTGTTCATCTTCCGCAGAAATTGCAAATGGGCCAAACAGGAGGTTAAAGGCACTGACTCTCCAAGTCGGGAGAGTGTTAGTAAAGCGTCTGGAATGTTGCACCCGAGTACCAGGGGGCGAGAACTGAGACATATTGGAACAGGTCTCCCGATCACACGGTTGATCATACTCTGGGTTCCACGTGCATGTTTTAGCTGAAGGCAGCATCCCTTAAACCTGGAGAGTTGAGACCCGTGGAATGGGTACCATGCAATATGACTTCAAAGAGTCTTCATTTGCTCACCGAACCTCTCCAATCCTATCACTGCTGCGTTTATGCCCCTGTACACACGCTTGATTGTCTTTCAGAGACATAGCAATCCATAGGTTTTAAGATACTTACTAGTCAGGTACATTCTTAGGCGTTTAATATGGGGTGTTGAGTCCATTTCGTTGAGCAAGGAGTAGTTCTTGTCTATTCCATATTTGGCTTAAGGAACTTTATCTGTGCTCATTTCAATCTCTGGTTTTATGCAGCACCCCAACTCACCTTTCCCCTTAAGCAAGCATAAGTTGGTTTTCTAAATTTGAGACCCTGTTCTGTTTTGTAATCCAGTTCCTGTGTAGCCAAGTTTACATTCCGTGTATTAGTGATATCTTATGATGTTTCTTTTTCTGTGTGACTTATTTCAGTTAGAATCATCATACCTGAATCCACTCATTATGCTGCTACGGGCCTGATGACATAGATTTCATTGCTGAGTGATATTGCATTGAACGTAAGTACCACAACTTCTTTATCCATTTTTCACTTTCTGCGATATTGAACATGTACCATAAAAGAGGTTCTTGTAAACAGAGCCGTCCCAAACTTTGGGGTGGCTGTGTCTTTTTGATTTTAATTTCCCTAAGCTATAGGACCATAAGTGGAAGTGCCCTAGGCTCTGTTGCTTTGTTTTTTAGATGTTTCAGGAAACACCATACACCTCTCCCGAGTGGCTGTTGGCAATTTACATCCCGCCCATCAGCATAACAAGGCTCCCAGTTCTCCATGGCCTGTCCTGCCTTTCTGGATTTTACACTTTTTTCAGATGGCCCTTTTGACCGGGGGACAGTGAGACTTCATTGTAGTGCAGATTTCCTTTGCAAGCTTGCTTGGTTGGCCAAAAAGGGCGTATGCGTTTTTTCCTGAATATATTCAGGAAAAAACGCATACGCCCTTTCTGGCCAAGTGCATCATTGTGGACATTCTGCCTCTTTTCCTATGCTTTAAATGCAATTCCAGTCTACCTCCTGAAATCGGTTTCCTGCAATTCTGCCCCGCTTTCAAGTCCTCTTGGCAGCCTTACTTCAGTATATTTTTGGACGATAGCTGTCATTTATAACTCTGCAGGTTTGTGAATTACAGTGCCCCTGAGCTCCTTTCTTCAACTCGTTTTCTTGTGAGCTGGCCGCAACACCGCAGGATTGCTTCAGGCCCTAATCGGGTTCCGGCACGGCACGCTGAGCCTTTGGCTAATTCCTCTTCCTGGTGGGAAATGAGAGTTAAATTTGCCCGTCCAGACACCTCCACCTAGTCTCTCATTGGTTCTCCCTATTCCTGTTCATCTTCCTCAGAAATTGCAAATGGGCCAAACAGGAGTTTAAAGGCACTGACTCTCCAAGTCAGGAGAGTGTTAGTAAAGCGTCTGGAATGTTCCACCCGAGTACCAGGGGGCGAGAACTGAGACATATTGGAACACGTCTCCCGATCACACGGTTGATCATACTCTGGGTTCCACGTGCATGTTTTAGCTGAAGGAAGAATCCCTTAAACCTGGAGAGTTGAGACCCGTGGAATGGGTACCATGCAATATGACTTCAAAGGGTCTTCATTTGCTCACCGAACCTCTCCAATCCTATCACTGTTGCGTTTATGCCCCTGTACACACGCTTGATTTTCTTTCAGAGACATAGCTATCAATAGGTTTTAAGATACTTACTAGTCAGGTACATTCTTAGGCGTTTAATATGGGGTGTTGAGTCCATTTTGTTGAGCAAGGTGTAGTTCTTGTCTATTCCATATTTGGCTTAAGGAACTTTATCTGTGCTCATTTCAATCTCTGGTTTTATGCAGCACCCCAACTCACCTTTCCCCTTAAGCAAGCATAAGTTGGTTTTCTAAAGTTGAGACCCTGTTCTGTTTTGTAATCCAGTTCCTGTGTAGCCAAGTTTACATTCCGTGTATTAGTGATATCTTATGATGTTTCTTTTTCTGTGTGACTTATTTCAGTTAGAATCATCATACCTGAATCCACTCATTATGCTGCTACGGGCCTGATGACATAGATTTCATTGCTGAGTGATATTGCATTGAACGTAAGTACCACAACTTCTTTATCCATTTTTCACTTTCTGCGATATTGAACTTGTACCGTAAACGAGGTTCTTGTAAACAGAGCCGTCCCAAACTTTGGGGTGGCTGTGTCTTTTTGATTTTAATTTCCCTAAGCAATAGGACCATAAGTGGAAGTGCCCTAGGCTCTGTTGCTTTGTTTTTTAGATGTTTCAGGAAACACCATACACCTCTCCCGAGTGGCTGTTGGCAATTTACATCCCGCCCATCAGCATAACAAGGCTCCAAGTTTTCCATGGCCTGTCCTGCCTTTCTGGATTTTACACTTTTTTCAGATGGCCCTTTTGACCGGGGGGAAGTGAGACTTCATTGTAGTGCAGATTTCCTTTGCAAGCTTGCTTGGTTGGCCAAAAAGGGCGTATGCGTTTTTTCCTGAATATATTCAGGAAAAAACGCATACGCCCTTTTTGGCCAAGTGCATCATTGTGGACGTTCTGCCTCTTTTCCTATGCTTTAAATGCAATTCCAGTCTACCTCCTGAAATCGGTTTCCTGCAATTCTGCCCCGCTTTCAAGTCCTCTTGGCAGCCTTACTTTAGTATATTTTTGGACGATAGCTGTCATTTATAACTCTGCAGGTTTGTGAATTACAGTGCCCCTGAGCTCCTTTCTTCAACTCGCTTTCTTGTGAGCTGGCCGCAACACCGCAGGATTGCTTCAGGCCCTAATCTGGTTCCGGCACGGCACGCTGAGCCTTTGGTTAATTCCTCTTCCTGGTGGGAAATGAGAGTTAAATTTGCCCGTCCAGACACCTCCAGCTAGTCTCTCATTGGTTCTCCCTATTCCTGTTCATCTTCCGCAGAAATTGCAAACTGGACCAAAGTGGAGGTTAAAGGCACTGACTCTCCAAGTCGGGAGAGTGTTAGTAAAGCGTCTGGAATGTTGCACCCGAGTACCAGGGGACGAGAACTGAGACATATTGGAACACGTCTCCCGATCATACGGTTTATCATACTCTGGGTTCCACATGCATGTTTTAGCTGAAGGAAGAATCCCTTAAACCTGGAGAGTTGAGACCCGTGGAATGGGTACCATGCAATATGACTTCAAAGGGTCTTCATTTGCTCACCGAACCTCTCCAATCCTATCACTGCTGCGTTTATGCCCCTGTACACACGCTTGATTCTCTTTCGGAGACATAGCAATCCATAGGTTTGAAAATTCTTACTAGTCAGGTACATTCTTAGGCGTTTAATATGGGGTGTTGAGTCCATTTCGTTGAGCAAGGAGTAGTTCTTGTCTATTCCATATTTGGCTTAAGGAACTTTATCTGTGCTCATTTCAATCTCTGGTTTTATGCAGCACCCCAACTCACCTTTCCCCTTAAGCAAGCATAAGTTGGTTTTCTAAATTTGAGACCCTGTTCTATTTTGTAATCCAGTTCCTGTGTAGCCAAGTTTACATCCCGTGTATTAGTGATATCTTATGATGTTTCTTTTTCTGTGTGACTTATTTCAGTTAGAATCAGCATACCTGAATCCACTCATTATGCTGCTACGGGCTTGATGACATAGATTTCATTGCTGAGTGATATTGCATTGTACGTAAGTACCACAACTTCTTTATCCATTTTTCACTTTCTGCGATATTGAACTTGTACCGTAAACGAGGTTCTTGTAAACAGAGCCGTCCCAAACTTTGGGGTGGCTGTGTCTTTTTGATTTTAATTTCCCTAAGCTATAGGACCATAAGTGGAAGTGCCCTAGGCTCTGTTGCTTTGTTTTTTAGATGTTTCAGGAAACACCATACACCTCTCCCGAGTGGCTGTTGGCAATTTACATCCCGCCCATCAGCATAACAAGGCTCCCAGTTCTCCATGGCCTGTCCTGCCTTTCTGGATTTTACACTTTTTTCAGATGGCCCTTTTGACCTGGGGGAAGTGAGACTTCATTGTAGTGCAGATTTCCTTTGCGAGCTTGCTTGGTTGGCCAAAAATGGCGTATGCGTTTTTTCCTGAATACATTTAGGAAAAAACACATACGCCCTTTTTGGCCAAATGCATCATTGTGGACGTTCTGCCTCTTTTCCTATGCTTTAAATGCAATTGCAGTCTACCTCCTGAAATCGGTTTCCTGCAATTCTGCCCCGCTTTCAAGTTCTGTTGGCAGCCTTACTTCAGTATATTTTTGGACGATAGCTGTCATTTATAACTCTGCAGTTTTGTGAATTACAGTGCCCCTGAGCTCCTTTCTTCAACTCGCTTTCTTGTGAGCTGGCCGCAACACCACAGGATTGCTTCAGGCCCTAATCTGGTTCCGGCACGGCACGCTGAGCCTTTGGTTAATTCCTCTTCCTGGTGGGAAATGAGAGTTAAATTTGCCCGTCCAGACACCTCCAGCTAGTCTCTCATTGGTTCTCCCTATTCCTGTTCATCTTCCGCAGAAATTGCAAATGGGACAAACAGGAGGTTAAAGGCAGTGACTCTCCAAGTCGGGAGAGTGTTAGTAAAGCGTCTGGAATGTTGCACCCGAGTACCAGGGGACGAGAACTGAGACATATTTGAACACGTCTCCCGATCGTACGGTTTATCATACTCTGGGTTCCACATGCATGTTTTAGCTGAAGGAAGAATCCCTTAAACCTGGAGAGTTGAGACCCGTGGAATGGGTACCATGCAATATGACTTCAAAGGGTCTTCATTTGCTCACCGAACCTCTCCAATCCTATCACTGCTGCGTTTATGCCCCTGTACACAAGCTTGATTCTCTTTCGGAGACATAGCAATCCATAGGTTTGAAAATTCTTACTAGTCAGGTACATTCTTAGGCGTTTAATATGGGGTGTTGAGTCCATTTCGTTGAGCAAGGAGTAGTTCTTGTCTATTCTATATTTGGCTTAAGGAACTTTATCTGTGCTCATTTCAATCTCTGGTTTTATGCAGCACCCCAACTCACCTTTCCCCTTAAGCAAGCATAAGTTGGTTTTCTAAATTTGAGACCCTGTTCTGTTTTGTAATCCAGTTCCTGTGTAGCCAAGTTTACATCCCGTGTATTAGTGATATCTTATGATGTTTCTTTTTCTGTGTGACTTATTTCAGTTAGAATCATCATACCTGAATCCACTCATTATGCTGCTTGGGCCTGATGACATAGATTTCATTGCTGAGTGATATTGCATTGTACGTAAGTACCACAACTTCTTTATCCATTTTTCACTTTCTGCGATATTGAACTTGTACCGTAAACGAGGTTCTTGTAAACAGAGCCGTCCCAAACTTTGGGGTGGCTGTGTCTTTTTGATTTTAATTTCCCTATGCTATAGGACCATAACTGGAAGTGCCCTAGGCTCTGTTGCTTTGTTTTTTAGATGTTTCAGGAAACACCATACACCTCTCCCGAGTGGCTGTTGGCAATTTACATCCCGCCCATCAGCATAACAAGGCTCCCAGTTCTCCATGGCCTGTCCTGCCTTTCTGGATTTTACACTTTTTTCAGATGGCCCTTTTGACCAGGGGGATGTGAGACTTCATTGTAGTGCAGATTTCCTTTGCAAGCTTGCTTGGTTGGCCAAAAAGGGCGTATGCGTTTTTTCCTGAATATATTCAGGAAAAAATGCATACGCCCTTTTTGGCCAAGTGCATCATTGTGGACGTTCTGCCTCTTTTCCTATGCTTTAAATGCAATTCCAGTCTACCTCCTGAAATCGGTTTCCTGCAATTCTGCCCCGCTTTCAAGTCCTCTTGGCAGCCTTACTTCAGTATATTTTTGGACGATAGCTGTCATTTATAACTCTGCAGGTTTGTGAATTACAGTGCCCCTGAGCTCCTTTCTTCAACTCGCTTTCTTGGGAGCTGGCCGCAACACCGCAGGATTGCTTCAGGCCCTAATCTGGTTCCGGCACGGCACGCTGAGCCTTTGGTTAATTCCTCTTCCTCGTGGGAAATGAGAGTTAAATTTGCCCGTCCAGACACCTCCACCTAGTCTCTCATTGGTTCTCCCTATTCCTGTTCATCTTCCGCAGAAATTGCAAATGGGCCAAACAGGAGGTTAAAGGCACTGACTCTCGAAGTTGGGAGAGTGTTAGTAAAGCGTCTGGAATGTTACACCCGAGTACCAGGGGACGAGAATTGAGACATATTGGAACACGTCTCCCGATCACACGGTTGATCATACTCTGGGTTCCACGTGCATGTTTTAGCTGAAGGAAGAATCCCTTAAACCTGGAGAGTTGAGACCCGTGGAATGGGTACCAAGCAATATGACTTCAAAGGGTCTTCATTTGCTCACCGAACCTCTCCAATCCTATCACTGCTGCGTTTATGCCCCTGTACACATGCTTGATTCTCTTTCAGAGACATAGCAATCCATAGGTTTTAAGATACTTACTAGTCAGGTACATTCTTAGGCGTTTAATATGGGCTGTTGAGTCCATTTCGTTGAGCAAGGAGTAGTTCTTGTCTATTCCATATTTGGCTTAAGGAACTTTATCTGTGCTCATTTCAATCTCTGGTTTTATGCAGCACCCCAACTCACCTTTCCCCTTAAGCAAGCATAAGTTGGTTTTCTAAATTTGAGACCCTGTTCTGTTTTGTAATCCAGTTCCTGTGTAGCCAAGTTTACATTCCGTGTATTAGTGATATCTTATGATGTTTCTTTTTCTGTGTGACTTATTTCAGTTAGAATCATCATACCTGAATCCACTCATTATGCTGCTATGGGCCTGATGACATAGATTTCATTGCTGAGTGATATTGCATTGTACGTAAGTACCACAACTTCTTTATCCATTTTTCACTTTCTGCGATATTGAACTTGTACCGTAAACGAGGTTCTTGTAAACAGAGCCGTCCCAAACTTTGGGGTGGCTGTGTCTTTCTGATTTTAATTTCCCAAGCTACAGGACCATAAGTGGAAGTGCCCTAGGCTCTGTTGCTTTGTTTTTTAGATGTTTCAGGAAACACCATACACCTCTCCCGAGTGGCTGTTGGCAATTTACATCCCGCCCATCAGCATAACAAGGCTCCCAGTTCTCCATGGCCTGTCCTGCCTTTCTGGATTTTACACTTTTTTCAGATGGCCCTTTTGACCGGGGGGAAGTGAGACTTCATTGTAGTGCAGATTTCCTTTGCAAGCTTGCTTGGTTGGCCAAAAAGGGCGTATGCGTTTTTTCCTGAATATATTCAGGAAAAAACGCATACGCCCTTTTTGGCCAAGTGCATCATTGTGGACGTTCTGCCTCTTTTCCTATGCTTTAAATGCAATTCCAGTCTACCTCCTGAAATCGGTTTCCTGCAATTCTGCCCCGCTTTCAAGTCCTCTTGACAGCCTTACTTCAGTATATTTTTGGACGATAGCTGTCATTTATAACTCTGCAGGTTTGTGAATTACAGTGCCCCTGAGCTCCTTTCTTCAACTCGCTTTCTTGTGAGCTGGCCGCAACACCGCAGGATTGCTTCAGGCCCTAATCTGGTTCCGGCACGGCACGCTGAGCCTTTGGTTAATTCCTCTTCCTGGTGGGAAATGAGAGTTAAATTTGCCAGTCCAGACACCTCCAGCTAGTCTCTCATTGGTTCTCCCTATTCCTGTTCATCTTCCTCAGAAATTGCAAATGGGCCAAACAGGAGGTTAAAGGCACTGACTCTCCAAGTCGGGAGAGTGTTAGTAAAGCGTCTGGAATGTTACACCCGAGTACCAGGGGACGAGAACTGAGACATATTGGAACACGTCTCCCGATCACACGGTTGATCATACTCTGGGTTCCACGTGCATGTTTTAGCTGAAGGAAGAATCCCTTAAACCTGGAGAGTTGAGCCCCGTGGAATGGGTACCATGCAATATGACTTCAAAGGGTCTTCATTTGCTCACCGAACCTCTCCAATCCTATCACTGCTGCGTTTATGCCCCTGTACACACGCTTGATTCTCTTTCAGAGACATAGCAATCCATAGGTTTTACGATACTTACTAGTCAGGTACATTCTTAGGCGTTTAATATGAGGTGTTGAGTCCATTTCGTTGAGCAAGGAGTACTTTTTGTCTATTCTATATTTGGCTTAAGGAACTTTGTCTGTGCTCATTTCAATCTCTGGTTTTATGCAGCACCCCAACTCACCTTTCCCCTTAAGCAAGCATAAGTTGGTTTTCTAAATTTGAGACCCTGTTCTGTTTTGTAATCCAGTTCCTGTGTAGCCAAGTTTACATCCCGTGTATTAGTCATATTTTATGATGTTTCTTTTTCTGTGTGACTTATTTCAGTTAGAATCATCATACCTGAATCCACTCATTATGCTGCTACGGGCCTGATGACATAGATTTCATTGCTGAGTGATATTGCATTGTACGTAAGTACCACAACTTCTTTATCCATTTTTCACTTTCTGCGATATTGAACTTGTACCGTAAACGAGGTTCTGGTAAACAGAGCCGTCCCAAACTTTGGGGTGGCTGTGTCTTTTTGATTTTAATTTCCCTAAGCTATAGGACCATAAGTGGAAGTGCCCTAGGCTCTGTTGCTTTGTTTTTTAGATGTTTCAGGAAACACCATACACCTCTCCCGAGTGGCTGTTGGCAATTTACATCCCGCCCATCAGCATAACAAGGCTCCCAGTTCTCCATGGCCTGTCCTGCCTTTCTGGATTTTACACTTTTTTCAGATGGCCCTTTTGACCGGGGGGAAGTGAGACTTCATTGTAGTGCAGATTTCCTTTGCAAGCTTGCTTGGTTGGCCAAAAAGGGCGTATGCGTTTTTTCCTGAATATATTCAGGAAAAAACGCATACGCCCTTTTTGGCCAAGTGCATCATTGTGGACGTTCTGCCTCTTTTCCTATGCTTTAAATGCAATTCCAGTCTACCTCCTGAAATCGGTTTCCTGCAATTCTGCCCCGCTTTCAAGTCCTCTTGGCAGCCTTACTTCAGTATATTTTTGGACGATAGCTGTCATTTATAACTCTGCAGGTTTGTGAATTACAGTGCCCCTGAGCTCCTTTCTTCAACTCGCTTTCTTGGGAGCTGGCCGCAACACCGCAGGATTGCTTCAGGCCCTAATCTGGTTCCGGCACGGCACGCTGAGCCTTTGGTTAATTCCTCTTCCTCGTGGGAAATGAGAGTTAAATTTGCCCGTCCAGACACCTCCACCTAGTCTCTCATTGGTTCTCCCTATTCCTGTTCATCTTCCGCAGAAATTGCAAATGGGCCAAACAGGAGGTTAAAGGCACTGACTCTCGAAGTTGGGAGAGTGTTAGTAAAGCGTCTGGAATGTTACACCCGAGTACCAGGGGACGAGAATTGAGACATATTGGAACACGTCTCCCGATCACACGGTTGATCATACTCTGGGTTCCACGTGCATGTTTTAGCTGAAGGAAGAATCCCTTAAACCTGGAGAGTTGAGACCCGTGGAATGGGTACCAAGCAATATGACTTCAAAGGGTCTTCATTTGCTCACCGAACCTCTCCAATCCTATCACTGCTGCGTTTATGCCCCTGTACACATGCTTGATTCTCTTTCAGAGACATAGCAATCCATAGGTTTTAAGATACTTACTAGTCAGGTACATTCTTAGGCGTTTAATATGGGCTGTTGAGTCCATTTCGTT
Organism: Leucopleurus acutus; assembly: GCF_964270905.1. NCBI lineage: Eukaryota > Metazoa > Chordata > Mammalia > Artiodactyla > Delphinidae > Leucopleurus > Leucopleurus acutus. Next base: position 733,169 of record NW_028139159.1, read on the forward strand.
GAGCAAGGAGTAGTTCTTGTCTATTCCATATTTGGCTTAAGGAACTTTATCTGTGCTCATTTCAATCTCTGGTTTTATGCAGCACCCCAACTCACCTTTCCCCTTAAGCAAGCATAAGTTGGTTTTCTAAATTTGAGACCCTGTTCTGTTTTGTAATCCAGTTCCTGTGTAGCCAAGTTTACATTCCGTGTATTAGTGATATCTTATGATGTTTCTTTTTCTGTGTGACTTATTTCAGTTAGAATCATCATACCTGAATCCACTCATTATGCTGCTATGGGCCTGATGACATAGATTTCATTGCTGAGTGATATTGCATTGTACGTAAGTACCACAACTTCTTTATCCATTTTTCACTTTCTGCGATATTGAACTTGTACCGTAAACGAGGTTCTTGTAAACAGAGCCGTCCCAAACTTTGGGGTGGCTGTGTCTTTCTGATTTTAATTTCCCAAGCTACAGGACCATAAGTGGAAGTGCCCTAGGCTCTGTTGCTTTGTTTTTTAGATGTTTCAGGAAACACCATACACCTCTCCCGAGTGGCTGTTGGCAATTTACATCCCGCCCATCAGCATAACAAGGCTCCCAGTTCTCCATGGCCTGTCCTGCCTTTCTGGATTTTACACTTTTTTCAGATGGCCCTTTTGAGCGGGGGGAAGTGAGACTTCATTGTAGTGCAGATTTCCTTTGCAAGCTTGCTTGGTTGGCCAAAAAGGGCGTATGCGTTTTTTCCTGAATATATTCAGGAAAAAACGCATACGCCCTTTTTGGCCAAGTGCATCATTGTGGACGTTCTGCCTCTTTTCCTATGCTTTAAATGCAATTCCAGTCTACCTCCTGAAATCGGTTTCCTGCAATTCTGCCCCGCTTTCAAGTCCTCTTGACAGCCTTACTTCAGTATATTTTTGGACGATAGCTGTCATTTATAACTCTGCAGGTTTGTGAATTACAGTGCCCCTGAGCTCCTTTCTTCAACTCGCTTTCTTGTGAGCTGGCCGCAACACCGCAGGATTGCTTCAGGCCCTAATCTGGTTCCGGCACGGCACGCTGAGCCTTTGGTTAATTCCTCTTCCTGGTGGGAAATGAGAGTTAAATTTGCCAGTCCAGACACCTCCAGCTAGTCTCTCATTGGTTCTCCCTATTCCTGTTCATCTTCCTCAGAAATTGCAAATGGGCCAAACAGGAGGTTAAAGGCACTGACTCTCCAAGTCGGGAGAGTGTTAGTAAAGCGTCTGGAATGTTACACCCGAGTACCAGGGGACGAGAACTGAGACATATTGGAACACGTCTCCCGATCACACGGTTGATCATACTCTGGGTTCCACGTGCATGTTTTAGCTGAAGGAAGAATCCCTTAAACCTGGAGAGTTGAGCCCCGTGGAATGGGTACCATGCAATATGACTTCAAAGGGTCTTCATTTGCTCACCGAACCTCTCCAATCCTATCACTGCTGCGTTTATGCCCCTGTACACACGCTTGATTCTCTTTCAGAGACATAGCAATCCATAGGTTTTACGATACTTACTAGTCAGGTACATTCTTAGGCGTTTAATATGAGGTGTTGAGTCCATTTCGTTGAGCAAGGAGTACTTTTTGTCTATTCTATATTTGGCTTAAGGAACTTTGTCTGTGCTCATTTCAATCTCTGGTTTTATGCAGCACCCCAACTCACCTTTCCCCTTAAGCAAGCATAAGTTGGTGTTCTAAATTTGAGACCCTGTTCTGTTTTGTAATCCAGTTCCTGTGTAGCCAAGTTTACATCCCGTGTATTAGTCATATTTTATGATGTTTCTTTTTCTGTGTGACTTATTTCAGTTAGAATCATCATACCTGAATCCACTCATTATGCTGCTATGGGCCTGATGACATAGATTTCATTGCTGAGTGATATTGCATTGTACGTAAGTACCACAACTTCTTTATCCATTTTTCACTTTCTGCGATATTGAACTTGTACCGTAAACGAGGTTCTGGTAAACAGAGCCGTCCCAAACTTTGGGGTGGCTGTGTCTTTTTGATTTTAATTTCCCTAAGCTATAGGACCATAAGTGGAAGTGCCCTAGGCTCTGTTGCTTTGTTTTTTAGATGTTTCAGGAAACACCATACACCTCTCCCGAGTGGCTGTTGGCAATTTACATCCCGCCCATCAGCATAACAAGGCTCCCAGTTCTCCATGGCCTGTCCTGCCTTTCTGGATTTTACACTTTTTTCAGATGGCCCTTTTGACCGGGGGGAAGTGAGACTTCATTGTAGTGCAGATTTCCTTTGCAAGCTTGCTTGGTTGGCCAAAAAGGGCGTATGCGTTTTTTCCTGAATATATTCAGGAAAAAACGCATACGCCCTTTTTGGCCAAGTGCATCATTGTGGACGTTCTGCCTCTTTTCCTATGCTTTAAATGCAATTCCAGTCTACCTCCTGAAATCGGTTTCCTGCAATTCTGCCCCGCTTTCAAGTCCTCTTGGCAGCCTTACTTCAGTATATTTTTGGACGATAGCTGTCATTTATAACTCTGCAGGTTTGTGAATTACAGTGCCCCTGAGCTCCTTTCTTCAACTCGCTTTCTTGTGAGCTGGCCGCAACACCGCAGGATTGCTTCAGGCCCTAATCTGGTTCCGGCACGGCACGCTGAGCCTTTGGTTAATTCCTCTTCCTGGTGGGAAATGAGAGTTAAATTTGCCCGTCCAGACACCTCCACCTAGTCTCTCATTGGTTCTCCCTATTCCTGTTCATCTTCCTCAGAAATTGCAAATGGGCCAAACAGGAGGTTAAAGGCACTGACTCTCCAAGTCGGGAGAGTGATAGTAAAGCGTCTGGAATGTTGCACCTGAGTACCAGGGGACGAGAACTGAGACATATTGGAACATGTCTCCCGAGCACACTGTTGATCATACTCTGGGTTCCACGTGCATGTTTTACCTAAAGACAGAATCCCTTAAACCTGGAGAGTTGAGACCCGTGGAATGGGTACCATGCAATATGACTTCAAAGGGTCTTCATTTGCTCACCGAACCTCTCCAATCCTATCACTGCTGCGTTTATGCCCCTGTACACACGCTTGATTTTCTTTCAGAGACGTAGCAATCCATAGGTTTTAAGATACTTACTAGTCAGGTACATTCTTAGGCGTTTAATATGGGGTGTTGAGTCCATTTCGCTGAGCAAGGAGTAGTTCTTGTCTATTCCATATTTGGCTTAAGAAACTTTATCTGTGCTCATTTCAATCTCTGGTTTTATGCAGCACCCCAACTCACCTTTCCAATTAAGCAAGCATAAGTTGGTTTTCTAAATTTGAGACCCTGTTCTGTTTTGTAATCCAGTTCCTGTGTAGCCAAGTTTACATTCCGTGTATTAGTGATATCTTATGATGTTTCTTTTTCTCTGTGACTTATTTCAGTTAGAATCATCATACCTGAATCCACTCATTATGCTGCTACGGGCCTGATGACATAGATTTCATTGCTGAGTGATATTGCATTGTACGTAAGTACCTCAACTTCTTTATCCATTTTTCACTTTCTGCGATATTGAACTTGTACCGTAAACGAGTTTCTTGTAAACAGAGCCGTCCCAAACTTTGGGGTGGCTGTGTCTTTTTGATTTTAATTTCCCTAAGCTATAGGACCATAAGTGGAAGTGCCCTAGGCTCTGTTGCTTTGTTTTTTAGATGTTTCAGGAAACACCATACACCTCTCCTGAGTGGCTGTTGGCAATTTACATCCCGCCCATCAGCATAACAAGGCTCCCAGTTCTCCATGGCCTGTCCTGCCTTTCTGGATTTTACACTTTTTTCAGATGGCCCTTTTGACCGGGGGGAAGTGAGACTTCATTGTAGTGCAGATTTCCTTTGCAAGCTTGCTTGGTTGGCCAAAAAGGGCGTATGCGTTTTTTCCTGAATATATTCAGGAAAAAACGCATACGCCCTTTTTGGCCAAGTGCATCATTGTGGACGTTCTGCCTCTTTTCCTATGCTTTAAATGCAATTCCAGTCTACCTCCTGAAATCGGTTTCCTGCAATTCTGCCCCGCTTTCAAGTCCTCTTGGCAGCCTTACTTCAGTATATTTTTGGACGATAGCTGTCATTTATAACTCTGCAGGTTTGTGAATTACAGTGCCCCTGAGCTCCTTTCTTCAACTCGCTTTCTTGTGAGCTGGCCACAACACCGCAGGATTGCTTCAGGCCCTAATCTGGTTCCGGCACGGCACGCTGAGCCTTTGGTTAATTCCTCTTCCTGGTGGGAAATGAGAGTTAAATTTGCCCGTCCAGACACCTCCAGCTAGTCTCTCATTGGTTCTCCCTATTCCTGTTCATCTTCCTCAGAAATTGCAAATGGGCCAAACAGGAGGTTAAAGGCACTGACTCTCCAAGTCGGGAGAGTGTTAGTAAAGCGTCTGGAATGTTACACCCGAGTACCAGGGGACGAGAATTGAGACATATTGGAACACGTCTCCCGATCACACGGTTGATCATACTCTGGGTTCCACGTGCATGTTTTAGCTGAAGGAAGAATCCCTTAAACCTGGAGAGTTGAGACCCGTGGAATGGGTACCATGCAATATGACTTCAAAGGGTCTTCATTTGCTCACCGAACCTCTCCAATCCTATCACTGCTGCGTTTATGCCCCTGTACACATGCTTGATTTTCTTTCAGAGACATAGCAATCCATAGGTTTTAAGATACTTACTAGTCAGGTACATTCTTAGGCGTTTAATATGGGGTGTTGAGTCCATTTCGTTGAGCAAGGAGTAGTTCTTGTCTATTCCATATTTGGCTTAAGGAACTTTATCTGTGCTCATTTCAATCTCTGGTTTTATGCAGCACCCCAACTCACCTTTCCCCTTAAGCAAGCATACGTTGGTTTTCTAAATTTGAGACCCTGTTCTGTTTTGTAATCCAGTTCCTGTGTAGCCCAGTTTACATCCCGTGTATTAGTGATATCTTATGATGTTTCTTTCTCTGTGTGACTTATTTCAGTTAGAATCATCATACCTGAATCCACTCATTATGCTGCTACGGGCCTGATGACATAGATTTCATTGCTGAGTGATATTGCATTGTACGTAAGTACCACAACTTCTTTATCCATTTTTCACTTTCTGCGCTATTGAACTTGTACCGTAAATGAGGTTCTTGTAAACAGAGCCGTCCCAAACTTTGGGGTGGCTGTGTCTTTTTGATTTTAATTTCCCTAAGCTATAGGACCATAAGTGGAAGTGCCCTAGGCTCTGTTGCTTTGTTTTTTAGATGTTTCAGGAAACACCATACACCTCTCCCGAGTGGCTGTTGGCAATTTACATCCCGCCCATCAGCATAACAAGGCTCCCAGTTCTCCATGGCCTGTCCTGCCTTTCTGGATTTTACACTTTTTTCAGATGGCCCTTTTGACCGGGGGGAAGTGAGACTTCATTGTAGTGCAGATTTCCTTTGCAAGCTTGCTTGGTTGGCCAAAAAGGGCGTATGCGTTTTTTCCTGAATATATTCAGGAAAAAACGCATACGCCCTTTTTGGCCAAGTGCATCATTGTGGACGTTCTGCCTCTTTTCCTATGCTTTAAATGCAATTCCAGTCTACCTCCTGAAATCGGTTTCCTGCAATTCTGCCCCGCTTTCAAGTCCTCTTGGCAGCCTTACTTCAGTATATTTTTGGACGATAGCTGTCATTTATAACTCTGCAGGTTTGTGAATTACAGTGCCCATGAGCTCCTTTCTTCAACTCGCTTTCTTGTGAGCTGGCCGCAACACTGCAGGATTGCTTCAGGCCCTAATCTGGTTCCGGCACGGCACGCTGAGCCTTTGGTTAATTCCTCTTCCTCGTGGGAAATGAGAGTTAAATTTGCCCGTCCAGACACCTCCACCTAGTCTCTCATTGGTTCTCCCTATTCCTGTTCATCTTCCTCAGAAATTGCAAATGGGCCAAACAGGAGGTTAAAGGCACTGACTCTCCAAGTCGGGAGAGTGTTAGTAAAGCGTCTGGAATGTTGCACCTGAGTACCAGGGGACGAGAACTGAGACATATTGGAACATGTCTCCCGATCACACTGTTGATCATACTCTGGGTTCCACGTGCATGTTTTACCTGAAGACAGAATCCCTTAAACCTGGAGAGTTGAGACCCGTGGAATGGGTACCATGCAATATGACTTCAAAGGGTCTTCATTTGCTCACCGAACCTCTCCAATCCTATCACTGCTGCGTTTATGCCCCTGTACACACGCTTGATTTTCTTTCGGAGACATAGCAATCCATAGGTTTTAAAATTCTTACTAGTCAGGTACATTCTTAGGCGTTTAATATGGGGTGTTGAGTCCATTTCGTTGAGCAAGGAGTAGTTCTTGTCTATTCTATATTTGGCTTAAGGAACTTTATCTGTGCTCATTTCAATCTCTGGTTTTATGCAGCACCCCAACTCACCTTTCCCCTTAAGCAAGCATAAGTTGGTTTTCTAAATTTGAGACCCTGTTCTGTTTTGTAATCCAGTTCCTGTGTAGCCAAGTTTACATTCCGTGTATTAGTGATATCTTATGATGTTTCTTTTTCTGTGTGACTTATTTCAGTTAGAATCATCATACCTGAATCCACTCATTATGCTGCTATGGGCCTGATGACATAGATTTCATTGCTGAGTGATATTGCATTGTACGTAAGTACCACAACTTCTTTATCCATTTTTCACTTTCTGCGATATTGAACTTGTACCGTAAACGAGGTTCTTGTAAACAGAGCCGTCCCAAACTTTGGGGTGGCTGTGTCTTTCTGATTTTAATTTCCCAAGCTACAGGACCATAAGTGGAAGTGCCCTAGGCTCTGTTGCTTTGTTTTTTAGATGTTTCAGGAAACACCATACACCTCTCCCGAGTGGCTCTTGGCAATTTACATCCCGCCCATCAGCATAACAAGGCTCCCAGTTCTCCATGGCCTGTCCTGCCTTTCTGGATTTTACACTTTTTTCAGATGGCCCTTTTGACCGGGGGGAAGTGAGACTTCATTGTAGTGCAGATTTCCTTTGCAAGCTTGCTTGGTTGGCCAAAAAGGGCGTATGCGTTTTTTCCTGAATATATTCAGGAAAAAACGCATACGCCCTTTTTGGCCAAGTGCATCATTGTGGACGTTCTGCCTCTTTTCCTATGCTTTAAATGCAATTCCAGTCTACCTCCTGAAATCAGTTTCCTGCAATTCTGCCCCGCTTTCAAGTCCTCTTGGCAGCCTTACTTCAGTATATTTTTGGACGATAGCTGTCATTTATAACTGCAGGTTTGTGAATTACAGTGCCCCTGAGCTCCTTTCTTCAACTCGCTTTCTTGTGAGCTGGCCGCAACACCGCAGGATTGCTTCAGGCCCTAATCTGGTTCCGGCACGGCACGCTGAGCCTTTGGTTAATTCCTCTTCCTGGTGGGAAATGAGAATTAAATTTGCCCGTCCAGACACCTCCAGCTAGTCTCTCATTGGTTCTCCCTATTCCTGTTCATCTTCCTCAGAAATTGCAAATGGACCAAACAGGAGGTTAAAGGCACTGACTCTCCAAGTCGGGAGAGTGTTAGTAAAGCGTCTGGAATGTTACACCCGAGTACCAGGGGACGAGAACTGAGACATATTGGAACACGTCTCCCGATCACACGGTTGATCATACTCTGGGTTCCACGTGCATGTTTTAGCTGAAGGAAGAATCCCTTAAACCTGGAGAGTTGAGCCCCGTGGAATGGGTACCATGCAATATGACTTCAAAGGGTCTTCATTTGCTCACCGAACCTCTCCAATCCTATCACTGCTGCGTTTATGCCCCTGTACACACGCTTGATTCTCTTTCAGAGACATAGCAATCCATAGGTTTAAGATACTTACTAGTCAGGTACATTCTTAGGCATTTAATATGAGGTGTTGAGTCCATTTCGTTGAGCAAGGAGTACTTTTTGTCTATTCTATATTTGGCTTAAGGAACTTTGTCTGTGCTCATTTCAATCTCTGGTTTTATGCAGCACCCCAACTCACCTTTCCCCTTAAGCAAGCATATGTTGGTGTTCTAAATTTGAGACCCTGTTCTGTTTTGTAATCCAGTTCCTGTGTAGCCAAGTTTACATCCCGTGTATTAGTGATATCTTATGATGTTTCTTTTTCTGTGTGACTTATTTCAGTTAGAATCATCATACCTGAATCCACTCATTATGCTGCTACGGGCCTGATGACATAGATTTCATTGCTGAGTGATATTGCATTGTACGTAAGTACCACAACTTCTTTATCCATTTTTCACTTTCTGCGATATTGAACTTGTACCGTAAACGAGGTTCTTGTAAACAGAGCCGTCCCAAACTTTGGGGTGGCTGTGTCTTTTTCATTTTAATTTCCCTAAGCTATAGGACCATAAGTGGAAGTGCCCTAGGCTCTGTTGCTTTGTTTTTTAGATGTTTCAGGAAACACCATACACCTCTCCGGAGTGGCTGTTGGCAATTTACATCCCGCCCATCAGCATAACAAGGCTCCCAGTTCTCCATGGCCTGTCCTGCCTTTCTGGATTTTACACTTTTTTCAGATGGCCCTTTTGACCGGGGGGAAGTGAGACTTCATTGTAGTGCAGATTTCCTTTGCAAGCTTGCTTGGTTGGCCAAAAAGTGCGTATGCGTTTTTTCCTGAATATATTCAGGAAAAAACGCATACGCCCTTTTTGGCCAAGTGCATCATTGTGGACGTTCTGCCTCTTTTCCTATGCTTTAAATGCAATTCCAGTCTACCTCCTGAAATCGGTTTCCTGCAATTCTGCCCCGCTTTCAAGTCCTCTTGGCAGCCTTACTTCAGTATATTTTTGGACGATAGCTGTCATTTATAACTCTGCAGGTTTGTGAATTACAGTGCCCATGAGCTCCTTTCTTCAACTCGCTTTCTTGTGAGCTGGCCGCAACACTGCAGGATTGCTTCAGGCCCTAATCTGGTTCCGGCACGGCACGCTGAGCCTTTGGTTAATTCCTCTTCCTCGTGGGAAATGAGAGTTAAATTTGCCCGTCCAGACACCTCCAGCTAGTCTCTCATTGTTTCTCCCTATTCCTGTTCATCTTCCGCAGAAATTGCAAATGGGCCAAACAGGAGGTTAAAGGCACTGACTCTCCAAGTCGGGAGAGTGATAGTAAAGCGTCTGGAATGTTGCACCTGAGTACCAGGGGACGAGAACTGAGACATATTGGAACATGTCTCCCGAGCACACTGTTGATCATACTCTGGGTTCCACGTGCATGTTTTACCTAAAGACAGAATCCCTTAAACCTGGAGAGTTGAGACCCGTGGAATGGGTACCATGCAATATGACTTCAAAGGGTCTTCATTTGCTCACCGAACCTCTCCAATCCTATCACTGCTGCGTTTATGCCCCTGTACACACGCTTGATTTTCTTTCAGAGACGTAGCAATCCATAGGTTTTAAGATACTTACTAGTCAGGTACATTCTTAGGCGTTTAATATGGGGTGTTGAGTCCATTTCGCTGAGCAAGGAGTAGTTCTTGTCTATTCTATATTTGGCTTAAGGAACTTTATCTGTGCTCATTTCAATCTCTGGTTTTATGCAGCACCCCAACTCACCTTTCCACTTAAGCAAACATAAGTTGGTTTTCTAAATTTGAGACCCTGTTCTGTTTTGTAATCCAGTTCCTGTGTAGCCAAGTTTACATCCCGTGTATTAGTGATATCTTATGATGTTTCTTTTTCTGTGTAACTTATTTCAGTTAGAATCATCATACCTGAATCCACTCATTATGCTGCTACGGGCCTGATGACATAGATTTCATTGCTGAGTGATATTGCATTGTACGTAAGTACCACAACTTCTTTATCCATTTTTCACTTTCTGCGATATTGAACTTGTACCGTAAACGAGTTTCTTGTAAACAGAGCCGTCCCAAACATTGGGGTGGCTGTGTCTTTTTGATTTTAATTTCCCTAAGCTATAGGACCATAAGTGGAAGTGCCCTAGGCTCTGTTGCTTTGTTTTTTAGATGTTTCAGGAAACACCATACACCTCTCCCGAGTGGCTGTTGGCAATTTACATCCCGCCCATCAGCATAACAAGGCTCCCAGTTCTCCATGGCCTGTCCTGCCTTTCTGGATTTTACACTTTTTTCAGATGGCCCTTTTGACCGGGGGGAAGTGAGACTTCATTGTAGTGCAGATTTCCTTTGCAAGCTTGCTTGGTTGGCCAAAAAGGGCGTATGCGTTTTTTCCTGAATATATTCAGGAAAAAACGCATACGCCCTTTTTGGCCAAGTGCATCATTGTGGACGTTCTGCCTCTTTTCCTATGCTTTAAATGCAATTCCATTCTACCTCCTGAAATCGGTTTCCTGCAATTCTGCCCCGCTTTCAAGTCCTCTTGGCAGCCTTACTTAAGTATATTTTTGGACGATAGCTGTCATTTATAACTCTGCAGGTTTGTGAATTACAGTGCCCATGAGCTCCTTTCTTCAACTCGCTTTCTTGTGAGCTGGCCGCAACACCGCAGGATTGCTTCAGGCCCTAATCTGGTTCCGGCACGGCACGCTGAGCCTTTGGTTAATTCCTCTTCCTGGTGGGAAATGACAGTTAAATTTGCCCGTCCAGACACCTCCAGCTAGTCTCTCATTGGTTCTCCCTATTCCTGTTCATCTTCCTCAGAAATTGCAAATGGGCCAAACAGGAGGTTAAAGGCACTGACTCTCCAAGTCGGGAGAGTGTTAGTAAAGCGTCTGGAATGTTACACCCGAGTACCAGGGGACGAGAACTGAGACATATTGGAACACGTCTCCCGATCACACGGTTGATCATACTCTGGGTTCCACGTGCATGTTTTAGCTGAAGGAAGAATCCCTTAAACCTGGAGAGTTGAGACCCGTGGAATGGGTACCATGCAATATGACTTCAAAGGGTCTTCATTTGCTCACCGAACCTCTCCAATCCTATCACTGCTGCGTTTATGCCCCTGTACACACGCTTGATTTTCTTTCGGAGACATAGCAATCCATAGGTTTTAAGATACTTACTAGTCAGGTACATTCTTAGGCGTTTAATATGGGGTGTTGAGTCCATTTCGTTGAGCAAGGAGTAGTTCTTGTCTATTCCATATTTGGCTTAAGGAACTTTATCTGTGCTCATTTCAATCTCTGGTTTTATGCAGCACCCCAACTCACCTTTCCCCTTAAGCAAGCATAAGTTGGTTTTCTAAATTTGAGACCCTGTTCTGTTTTGTAATCCAGTTCCTGTGTAGCCAAGTTTACATTCGGTGTATTAGTGATATCTTATGATGTTTCTTTTTCTGTGTGACTTATTTCAGTTAGAATCATCATACCTGAATCCACTCATTATGCTGCTACGGGCCTGATGACATAGATTTCATTGCTGAGTGATATTGCATTGTACGTAAGTACCACAACTTCTTTATCCATTTTTCACTTTCTGCGATATTGAACTTGTACCGTAAACGAGTTTCTTGTAAACAGAGCCGTCCCAAACATTGGGGTGGCTGTGTCTTTTTGATTTTAATTTCCCTAAGCTATAGGACCATAAGTGGAAGTGCCCTAGGCTCTGTTGCTTTGTTTTTTAGATGTTTCAGGAAACACCATACACCTCTCCCGAGTGGCTGTTGGCAATTTACATCCCGCCCATCAGCATAACAAGGCTCCCAGTTCTCCATGGCCTGTCCTGCCTTTCTGGATTTTACACTTTTTTCAGATGGCCCTTTTGACCGGGGGGAAGTGAGACTTCATTGTAGTGCAGATTTCCTTTGCAAGCTTGCTTGGTTGGCCAAAATGGGCGTATGCGTTTTTTCCTGAATATATTCAGGAAAAAACGCATACGCCCTTTTTGGCCAAGTGCATCATTGTGGACGTTCTGCCTCTTTTCCTATGCTTTAAATGCAATTCCAGTCTACCTCCTGAAATAGGTTTCCTGCAATTCTGCCCCCCTTTCAAGTCCTCTTGGCAGCCTTACTTCAGTATATTTTTGGACGATAGCTGTCATTTATAACTCTGCAGGTTTGTGAATTACAGTGCCCCTGAGCTCCTTTCTTCAACTCGCTTTCTTGTGAGCTGGCCGCAACACCGCAGGATTGCTTCAGGCCCTAATCTGGTTCCGGCACGGCACGCTGAGCCTTTGGTTAATTCCTCTTCCTGGTGGGAAATGAGAGTTAAATTTGCCCGTCCAGACACCTCCAGCTAGTCTCTCATTGGTTCTCCCTATTCCTGTTCATCTTCCGCAGAAATTGCAAATGGGCCAAACAGGAGGTTAAAGGCACTGACTCTCCAAGTCGGGAGAGTGTTAGTAAAGCGTCTGGAATGTTACACCCGAGTACCAGGGGACGAGAATTGAGACATATTGGAACACGTCTCCCGATCACACGGTTGATCATACTCTGGGTTTCACGTGCATGTTTTAGCTGAAGGAAGAATCCCTTAAACCTGGAGAGTTGAGACCCGTGGAATGGGTACCATGCAATATGACTTCAAAGGGTCTTCATTTGCTCACCGAACCTCTCCAATCCTATCACTGCTGCGTTTATGCCCCTGTACACACGCTTGATTTTCTTTCAGAGACATAGCAATCCATAGGTTTTAAGATACTTACTAGTCAGGTACATTCTTAGGCATTTAATATGGGGTGTTGAGTCCATTTCGTTGAGCAAGGAGTAGTTCTTGTCTATTCCATATTTGGCTTAAGGAACTTTATCTGTGCTCATTTCAATCTCTGGTTTTATGCAGCACCCCAACTCACCTTTCCCCTTAAGCAAGCATAAGTTGGTTTTCTAAATTTGAGACCCTGTTCTGTTTTGTAATCCAGTTCCTGTGTATCCAAGTTTACATTCCGTGTATTAGTGATATCTTATGATGTTTCTTTTTCTGTGTGACTTATTTCAGTTAGAATCATCATACCTGAATCCACTCATTATGCTGCTATGGGCCTGATGACATAGATTTCATTGCTGAGTGATATTGCATTGTACGTAAGTACCACAACTTCTTTATCCATTTTTCACTTTCTGCGATATTGAACTTGTACCGTAAACGAGGTTCTTGTAAACAGAGCCGTCCCAAACTTTGGGGTGGCTGTGTCTTTCTGATTTTAATTTCCCAAGCTACAGGACCATAAGTGGAAGTGCCCTAGGCTCTGTTGCTTTGTTTTTTAGATGTTTCAGGAAACACCATACACCTCTCCCGAGTGGCTGTTGGCAATTTACATCCCGCCCATCAGCATAACAAGGCTCCCAGTTCTCCATGGCCTGTCCTGCCTTTCTGGATTTTACACTTTTTTCAGATGGCCCTTTTGACCGGGGGGAAGTGAGACTTCATTGTAGTGCAGATTTCCTTTGCAAGCTTGCTTGGTTGGCCAAAAAGGGCGTATGCGTTTTTTCCTGAATATATTCAGGAAAAAACGCATACGCCCTTTTTGGCCAAGTGCATCATTGTGGACGTTCTGCCTCTTTTCCTATGCTTTAAATGCAATTCCAGTCTACCTCCTGAAATCGGTTTCCTGCAATTCTGCCCCGCTTTCAAGTCCTCTTGGCAGCCTTACTTCAGTATATTTTTGGACGATAGCTGTCATTTATAACTCTGCAGGTTTGTGAATTACAGTGCCCATGAGCTCCTTTCTTCAACTCGCTTTCTTGTGAGCTGGCCTCAACACTGCAGGATTGCTTCAGGCCCTAATCTGGTTCCGGCACGGCACGCTGAGCCTTTGGTTAATTCCTCTTCCTCGTGGGAAATGAGAGTTAAATTTGCCCGTCCAGACACCTCCACCTAGTCTCTCATTGGTTCTCCCTATTCCTGTTCATCTTCCTCAGAAATTGCAAATGGGCCAAACAGGAGGTTAAAGGCACTGACTCTCCAAGTCGGGAGAGTGATAGTAAAGCGTCTGGAATGTTGCACCTGAGTACCAGGGGACAAGAACTGAGACATATTGGAACATGTCTCCCGAGCACACTGTTGATCATACTCTGGGTTCCACGTGCATGTTTTACCTAAAGACAGAATCCCTTAAACCTCGAGAGTTGAGACCCGTGGAATGGGTACCATGCAATATGACTTCAAAGGGTCTTCATTTGCTCACCGAACCTCTCCAATCCTATCAATGCTGCGTTTATGCCCCTGTACACACGCTTGATTTTCTGTCAGAGACGTAGCAATCCATAGGTTTTAAGATACTTACTAGTCAGGTACATTCTTAGGCGTTTAATATGGGGTGTTGAGTCCATTTCGCTGAGCAAGGAGTAGTTCTTGTCTATTCCATATTTGGCTTAAGAAACTTTATCTGTGCTCATTTCAATTTCTGGTTTTATGCAGCACCCCAACTCACCTTTCCACTTAAGCAAGCATAAGTTGGTTTTCTAAATTTGAGACCCTGTTCTGTTTTGTAATCCAGTTCCTGTGTAGCCAAGTTTACATCCCGTGTATTAGTGATATCTTATGATGTTTCTTTTTCTGTGTGACTTATTTCAGTTAGAATCATCATACCTGAATCCACTCATTATGCTGCTTGGGCCTGATGACATAGATTTCATTGCTGAGTGATATTGCATTGTACGTAAGTACCACAACTTCTTTATCCATTTTTCACTTTCTGCGATATTGAACTTGTACCGTAAACGAGGTTCTTGTAAACAGAGCCGTCCCAAACTTTGGGGTGGCTGTGTCTTTTTGATTTTAATTTCCCTATGCTATAGGACCATAACTGGAAGTGCCCTAGGCTCTGTTGCTTTGTTTTTTAGATGTTTCAGGAAACACCATACACCTCTCCCGAGTGGCTGTTGGCAATTTACATCCCGCCCATCAGCATAACAAGGCTCCCAGTTCTCCATGGCCTGTCCTGCCTTTCTGGATTTTACACTTTTTTCAGATGGCCCTTTTGACCGGGGGGAAGTGAGACTTCATTGTAGTGCAGATTTCCATTGCAAGCTTGCTTGGTTGGCCAAAAAGGGCGTATGCGTTTTTTCCTGAATATATTCAGGAAAAAACGCATACGCCCTTTTTGGCCAAGTGCATCATTGTGGACGTTCTGCCTCTTTTCCTATGCTTTAAATGCAATTCCAGTCTACCTCCTGAAATCGGTTTCCTGCAATTCTGCCCCGCTTTCAAGTCCTCTTGACAGCCTTACTTCAGTATATTTTTGGACGATAGGTGTCATTTATAACTCTGCAGGTTTGTGAATTACAGTGCCCCTGAGCTCCTTTCTTCAACTCGCTTTCTTGGGAGCTGGCCGCAACACCGCAGGATTGCTTCAGGCCCTAATCTGGTTCCGGCACGGCACGCTGAGCCTTTGGTTAATTCCTCTTCCTGGTGGGAAATGAGAGTTAAATTTGCCAGTCCAGACACCTCCAGCTAGTCTCTCATTGGTTCTCCCTATTCCTGTTCATCTTCCTCAGAAATTGCAAATGGGCCAAACAGGAGGTTAAAGGCACTGACTCTCCAAGTCGGGAGAGTGTTAGTAAAGCGTCTGGAATGTTACACCCGAGTACCAGGGGACGAGAACTGAGACATATTGGAACACGTCTCCCGATCACACGGTTGATCATACTCTGGGTTCCACGTGCATGTTTTAGCTGAAGGAAGAATCCCTTAAACCTGGAGAGTTGAGCCCCGTGGAATGGGTACCATGCAATATGACTTCAAAGGGTCTTCATTTGCTCACCGAACCTCTCCAATCCTATCACTGCTGCGTTTATGCCCCTGTACACACGCTTGATTCTCTTTCAGAGACATAGCAATCCATAGGTTTTACGATACTTACTAGTCAGGTACATTCTTAGGCGTTTAATATGGGGTGTTGAGTCCATTTCGTTGAGCAAGGAGTAGCTTTTGTCTATTCCATATTTGGCTTAAGGAACTTTATCTGTGCTCATTTCAATCTCTGGTTTTATCCAGCACCCCAACTCACCTTTCCCCTTAAGCAAGCATAAGTTGGTTTTCTAAATTTGAGACCCTGTTCTGTTTTGTAATCCAGTTCCTGTGTAGCCAAGTTTACATTCCGTGTATTAGTGATATCTTATGATGTTTATTTTTCTGTGTGACTTATTTCAGTTAGAATCATCATACCTGAATCCACTCATTATGCTGCTACGGGCCTGATGACATAGATTTCATTGCTGAGTGATATTGCAGTGTACGTAAGTACCACAACTTCTTTATCCATTTTTCACTTTCTGCGATATTGAACTTGTACCGTAAACGAGGTTCTTGTAAACAGAGCCGTCCCAAACTTTGGGGTGGCTGTGTCTTTCTGATTTTAATTTCCCAAGCTACAGGACCATAAGTGGAAGTGCCCTAGGCTCTGTTGCTTTGTTTTTTAGATGTTTCAGGAAACACCATACACCTCTCCCGAGTGGCTCTTGGCAATTTACATCCCGCCCATCAGCATAACAAGGCTCCCAGTTCTCCATGGCCTGTCCTGCCTTTCTGGATTTTACACTTTTTTCAGATGGCCCTTTTGACCGGGGGGAAGTGAGACTTCATTGTAGTGCAGATTTCCTTTGCAAGCTTGCTTGGTTGGCCAAAAAGGGCGTATGCGTTTTTTCCTGAATATATTCAGGAAAAAACGCATACGCCCTTTTTGGCCAAGTGCATCATTGTGGACGTTCTGCCTCTTTTCCTATGCTTTAAATGCAATTCCAGTCTACCTCCTGAAATCGGTTTCCTGCAATTCTGCCCCGCTTTCAAGTCCTCTTGGCAGCCTTACTTCAGTATATTTTTGGACGATAGCTGTCATTTATAACTCTGCAGGTTTGTGAATTACAGTGCCCCTGAGCTCCTTTCTTCAACTCGCCTTCTTGGGAGCTGGCCGCAACACCGCAGGATTGCTTCAGGCCCTAATCTGGTTCCGGCACGGCACGCTGAGCCTTTGGTTAATTCCTCTTCCTCGTGGGAAATGAGAGTTAAATTTGCCCGTCCAGACACCTCCACCTAGTCTCTCATTGGTTCTCCCTATTCCTGTTCATCTTCCGCAGAAATTGCAAATGGGCCAAACAGGAGGTTAAAGGCACTGACTCTCGAAGTTTGGAGAGTGTTAGTAAAGCGTCTGGAATGTTACACCCGAGTACCAGGGGACGAGAATTGAGACATATTGGAACACGTCTCCCGATCACACGGTTGATCATACTCTGGGTTCCACGTGCATGTTTTAGCTGAAGGAAGAATCCCTTAAACCTGGAGAGTTGAGACCCGTGGAATGGGTACCAAGCAATATGACTTCAAAGGGTCTTCATTTGCTCACCGAACCTCTCCAATCCTATCACTGCTGCGTTTATGCCCCTGTACACATGCTTGATTCTCTTTCAGAGACATAGCAATCCATAGGTTTTAAGATACTTACTAGTCAGGTACATTCTTAGGCGTTTAATATGGGCTGTTGAGTCCATTTCGTTGAGCAAGGAGTAGTTCTTGTCTATTCCATATTTGGCTTAAGGAACTTTATCTGTGCTCATTTCAATCTCTGGTTTTATGCAGCACCCCAACTCACCTTTCCCCTTAAGCAAGCATAAGTTGGTTTTCTAAATTTGAGACCCTGTTCTGTTTTGTAATCCAGTTCCTGTGTAGCCAAGTTTACATTCCGTGTATTAGTGATATCTTATGATGTTTCTTTTTCTGTGTGACTTATTTCAGTTAGAATCATCATACCTGAATCCACTCATTATGCTGCTATGGGCCTGATGACATAGATTTCATTGCTGAGTGATATTGCATTGTACGTAAGTACCACAACTTCTTTATCCATTTTTCACTTTCTGCGATATTGAACTTGTACCGTAAACGAGGTTCTTGTAAACAGAGCCGTCCCAAACTTTGGGGTGGCTGTGTCTTTCTGATTTTAATTTCCCAAGCTACAGGACCATAAGTGGAAGTGCCCTAGGCTCTGTTGCTTTGTTTTTTAGATGTTTCAGGAAACACCATACACCTCTCCCGAGTGGCTGTTGGCAATTTACATCCCGCCCATCAGCATAACAAGGCTCCCAGTTCTCCATGGCCTGTCCTGCCTTTCTGGATTTTACACTTTTTTCAGATGGCCCTTTTGACCGGGGGGAAGTGAGACTTCATTGTAGTGCAGATTTCCTTTGCAAGCTTGCTTGGTTGGCCAAAAAGGGCGTATGCGTTTTTTCCTGAATATATTCAGGAAAAAACGCATACGCCCTTTTTGGCCAAGTGCATCATTGTGGACGTTCTGCCTCTTTTCCTATGCTTTAAATGCAATTCCAGTCTACCTCCTGAAATCGGTTTCCTGCAATTCTGCCCCGCTTTCAAGTCCTCTTGACAGCCTTACTTCAGTATATTTTTGGACGATAGCTGTCATTTATAACTCTGCAGGTTTGTGAATTACAGTGCCCCTGAGCTCCTTTCTTCAACTCGCTTTCTTGTGAGCTGGCCGCAACACCGCAGGATTGCTTCAGGCCCTAATCTGGTTCCGGCACGGCACGCTGAGCCTTTGGTTAATTCCTCTTCCTGGTGGGAAATGAGAGTTAAATTTGCCAGTCCAGACACCTCCAGCTAGTCTCTCATTGGTTCTCCCTATTCCTGTTCATCTTCCTCAGAAATTGCAAATGGGCCAAACAGGAGGTTAAAGGCACTGACTCTCCAAGTCGGGAGAGTGTTAGTAAAGCGTCTGGAATGTTACACCCGAGTACCAGGGGACGAGAACTGAGACATATTGGAACACGTCTCCCGATCACACGGTTGATCATACTCTGGGTTCCACGTGCATGTTTTAGCTGAAGGAAGAATCCCTTAAACCTGGAGAGTTGAGCCCCGTGGAATGGGTACCATGCAATATGACTTCAAAGGGTCTTCATTTGCTCACCGAACCTCTCCAATCCTATCACTGCTGCGTTTATGCCCCTGTACACACGCTTGATTCTCTTTCAGAGACATAGCAATCCATAGGTTTTACGATACTTACTAGTCAGGTACATTCTTAGGCGTTTAATATGAGGTGTTGAGTCCATTTCGTTGAGCAAGGAGTAGTTCTTGTCTATTCCATATTTGGCTTAAGAAACTTTATCTGTGCTCATTTCAATCTCTGGTTTTATGCAGCACCCCAACTCACCTTTCCAATTAAGCAAGCATAAGTTGGTTTTCTAAATTTGAGACCCTGTTCTGTTTTGTAATCCAGTTCCTGTGTAGCCAAGTTTACATTCCGTGTATTAGTGATAACTTATGATGTTTCTTTTTCTCTGTGACTTATTTCAGTTAGAATCATCATACCTGAATCCACTCATTATGCTGCTACGGGCCTGATGACATAGATTTCATTGCTGAGTGATATTGCATTGTACGTAAGTACCTCAACTTCTTTATCCATTTTTCACTTTCTGCGATATTGAACTTGTACCGTAAACGAGTTTCTTGTAAACAGAGCCGTCCCAAACTTTGGGGTGGCTGTGTCTTTTTGATTTTAATTTCCCTAAGCTATAGGACCATAAGTGGAAGTGCCCTAGGCTCTGTTGCTTTGTTTTTTAGATGTTTCAGGAAACACCATACACCTCTCCTGAGTGGCTGTTGGCAATTTACATCCCGCCCATCAGCATAACAAGGCTCCCAGTTCTCCATGGCCTGTCCTGCCTTTCTGGATTTTACACTTTTTTCAGATGGCCCTTTTGACCGGGGGGAAGTGAGACTTCATTGTAGTGCAGATTTCCTTTGCAAGCTTGCTTGGTTGGCCAAAAAGGGCGTATGCGTTTTTTCCTGAATATATTCAGGAAAAAACGCATACGCCCTTTTTGGCCAAGTGCATCATTGTGGACGTTCTGCCTCTTTTCCTATGCTTTAAATGCAATTCCAGTCTACCTCCTGAAATCGGTTTCCTGCAATTCTGCCCCGCTTTCAAGTCCTCTTGGCAGCCTTACTTCAGTATATTTTTGGACGATAGCTGTCATTTATAACTCTGCAGGTTTGTGAATTACAGTGCCCCTGAGCTCCTTTCTTCAACTCGCTTTCTTGTGAGCTGGCCACAACACCGCAGGATTGCTTCAGGCCCTAATCTGGTTCCGGCACGGCACGCTGAGCCTTTGGTTAATTCCTCTTCCTGGTGGGAAATGAGAGTTAAATTTGCCCGTCCAGACACCTCCAGCTAGTCTCTCATTGGTTCTCCCTATTCCTGTTCATCTTCCTCAGAAATTGCAAATGGGCCAAACAGGAGGTTAAAGGCACTGACTCTCCAAGTCGGGAGAGTGTTAGTAAAGCGTCTGGAATGTTACACCCGAGTACCAGGGGACGAGAATTGAGACATATTGGAACACGTCTCCCGATCACACGGTTGATCATACTCTGGGTTCCACGTGCATGTTTTAGCTGAAGGAAGAATCCCTTAAACCTGGAGAGTTGAGACCCGTGGAATGGGTACCATGCAATATGACTTCAAAGGGTCTTCATTTGCTCACCGAACCTCTCCAATCCTATCACTGCTGTGTTTATGCCCCTGTACACATGCTTGATTTTCTTTCAGAGACATAGCAATCCATAGGTTTTAAGATACTTACTAGTCAGGTACATTCTTAGGCGTTTAATATGGGGTGTTGAGTCCATTTCGTTGAGCAAGGAGTAGTTCTTGTCTATTCCATATTTGGCTTAAGGAACTTTATCTGTGCTCATTTCAATCTCTGGTTTTATGCAGCACCCCAACTCACCTTTCCCCTTAAGCAAGCATACGTTGGTTTTCTAAATTTGAGACCCTGTTCTGTTTTGTAATCCAGTTCCTGTGTAGCCCAGTTTACATCCCGTGTATTAGTGATATCTTATGATGTTTCTTTTTCTGTGTGACTTATTTCAGTTAGAATCATCATACCTGAATCCACTCATTATGCTGCTACGGGCCTGATGACATAGATTTCATTGCTGAGTGATATTGCATTGTACGTAAGTACCACAACTTCTTTATCCATTTTTCACTTTCTGCGCTATTGAACTTGTACCGTAAATGAGGTTCTTGTAAACAGAGCCGTCCCAAACTTTGGGGTGGCTGTGTCTTTTTGATTTTAATTTCCCTAAGCTATAGGACCATAAGTGGAAGTGCCCTAGGCTCTGTTGCTTTGTTTTTTAGATGTTTCAGGAAACACCATACACCTCTCCCGAGTGGCTGTTGGCAATTTACATCCCGCCCATCAGCATAACAAGGCTCCCAGTTCTCCATGGCCTGTCCTGCCTTTCTGGATTTTACACTTTTTTCAGATGGCCCTTTTGACCGGGGGGAAGTGAGACTTCATTGTAGTGCAGATTTCCTTTGCAAGCTTGCTTGGTTGGCCAAAAAGGGCGTATGCGTTTTTTCCTGAATATATTCAGGAAAAAACGCATACGCCCTTTTTGGCCAAGTGCATCATTGTGGACGTTCTGCCTCTTTTCCTATGCTTTAAATGCAATTCCAGTCTACCTCCTGAAATCGGTTTCCTGCAATTCTGCCCCGCTTTCAAGTCCTCTTGGCAGCCTTACTTCAGTATATTTTTGGACGATAGCTGTCATTTATAACTCTGCAGGTTTGTGAATTACAGTGCCCATGAGCTCCTTTCTTCAACTCGCTTTCTTGTGAGCTGGCCGCAACACTGCAGGATTGCTTCAGGCCCTAATCTGGTTCCGGCACGGCACGCTGAGCCTTTGGTTAATTCCTCTTCCTCGTGGGAAATGAGTGTTAAATTTGCCCGTCCAGACACCTCCACCTAGTCTCTCATTGGTTCTCCCTATTCCTGTTCATCTTCCTCAGAAATTGCAAATGGGCCAAACAGGAGGTTAAAGGCACTGACTCTCCAAGTCGGGAGAGTGTTAGTAAAGCGTCTGGAATGTTGCACCTGAGTACCAGGGGACGAGAACTGAGACATATTGGAACATGTCTCCCGATCACACTGTTGATCATACTCTGGGTTCCACGTGCATGTTTTACCTGAAGACAGAATCCCTTAAACCTGGAGAGTTGAGACCCGTGGAATGGGTACCATGCAATATGACTTCAAAGGGTCTTCATTTGCTCACCGAACCTCTCCAATCCTATCACTGCTGCGTTTATGCCCCTGTACACACGCTTGATTTTCTTTCGGAGACATAGCAATCCATAGGTTTTAAAATTCTTACTAGTCAGGTACATTCTTAGGCGTTTAATATGGGGTGTTGAGTCCATTTCGTTGAGCAAGGAGTAGTTCTTGTCTATTCTATATTTGGCTTAAGGAACTTTATCTGTGCTCATTTCAATCTCTGGTTTTATGCAGCACCCCAACTCACCTTTCCCCTTAAGCAAGCATAAGTTGGTTTTCTAAATTTGAGACCCTGTTCTGTTTTGTAATCCAGTTCCTGTGTAGCCAAGTTTACATTCCGTGTATTAGTGATATCTTATGATGTTTCTTTTTCTGTGTGACTTATTTCAGTTAGAATCATCATACCTGAATCCACTCATTATGCTGCTATGGGCCTGATGACATAGATTTCATTGCTGAGTGATATTGCATTGTACGTAAGTACCACAACTTCTTTAT
The DNA here is from genome assembly GCF_964270905.1 of Leucopleurus acutus. Lineage (NCBI taxonomy): Eukaryota > Metazoa > Chordata > Mammalia > Artiodactyla > Delphinidae > Leucopleurus > Leucopleurus acutus. The sequence continues at coordinate 755,612 of NW_028139159.1, forward strand.
CCATTTTTCACTTTCTGCGATATTGAACTTGTACCGTAAACGAGGTTCTTGTAAACAGAGCCGTCCCAAACTTTGGGGTGGCTGTGTCTTTCTGATTTTAATTTCCCAAGCTACAGGACCATAAGTGGAAGTGCCCTAGGCTCTGTTGCTTTGTTTTTTAGATGTTTCAGGAAACACCATACACCTCTCCCGAGTGGCTCTTGGCAATTTACATCCCGCCCATCAGCATAACAAGGCTCCCAGTTCTCCATGGCCTGTCCTGCCTTTCTGGATTTTACACTTTTTTCAGATGGCCCTTTTGACCGGGGGGAAGTGAGACTTCATTGTAGTGCAGATTTCCTTTGCAAGCTTGCTTGGTTGGCCAAAAAGGGCGTATGCGTTTTTTCCTGAATATATTCAGGAAAAAACGCATACGCCCTTTTTGGCCAAGTGCATCATTGTGGACGTTCTGCCTCTTTTCCTATGCTTTAAATGCAATTCCAGTCTACCTCCTGAAATCAGTTTCCTGCAATTCTGCCCCGCTTTCAAGTCCTCTTGGCAGCCTTACTTCAGTATATTTTTGGACGATAGCTGTCATTTATAACTGCAGGTTTGTGAATTACAGTGCCCCTGAGCTCCTTTCTTCAACTCGCTTTCTTGTGAGCTGGCCGCAACACCGCAGGATTGCTTCAGGCCCTAATCTGGTTCCGGCACGGCACGCTGAGCCTTTGGTTAATTCCTCTTCCTGGTGGGAAATGAGAATTAAATTTACCCGTCCAGACACCTCCAGCTAGTCTCTCATTGGTTCTCCCTATTCCTGTTCATCTTCCTCAGAAATTGCAAATGGACCAAACAGGAGGTTAAAGGCACTGACTCTCCAAGTCGGGAGAGTGTTAGTAAAGCGTCTGGAATGTTACACCCGAGTACCAGGGGACGAGAACTGAGACATATTGGAACACGTCTCCCGATCACACGGTTGATCATACTCTGGGTTCCACGTGCATGTTTTAGCTGAAGGAAGAATCCCTTAAACCTGGAGAGTTGAGCCCCGTGGAATGGGTACCATGCAATATGACTTCAAAGGGTCTTCATTTGCTCACCGAACCTCTCCAATCCTATCACTGCTGCGTTTATGCCCCTGTACACACGCTTGATTCTCTTTCAGAGACATAGCAATCCATAGGTTTAAGATACTTACTAGTCAGGTACATTCTTAGGCATTTAATATGAGGTGTTGAGTCCATTTCGTTGAGCAAGGAGTACTTTTTGTCTATTCTATATTTGGCTTAAGGAACTTTGTCTGTGCTCATTTCAATCTCTGGTTTTATGCAGCACCCCAACTCACCTTTCCCCTTAAGCAAGCATATGTTGGTGTTCTAAATTTGAGACCCTGTTCTGTTTTGTAATCCAGTTCCTGTGTAGCCAAGTTTACATCCCGTGTATTAGTGATATCTTATGATGTTTCTTTTTCTGTGTGACTTATTTCAGTTAGAATCATCATACCTGAATCCACTCATTATGCTGCTACGGGCCTGATGACATAGATTTCATTGCTGAGTGATATTGCATTGTACGTAAGTACCACAACTTCTTTATCCATTTTTCACTTTCTGCGATATTGAACTTGTACCGTAAACGAGGTTCTTGTAAACAGAGCCGTCCCAAACTTTGGGGTGGCTGTGTCTTTTTGATTTTAATTTCCCTAAGCTATAGGACCATAAGTGGAAGTGCCCTAGGCTCTGTTGCTTTGTTTTTTAGATGTTTCAGGAAACACCATACACCTCTCCGGAGTGGCTGTTGGCAATTTACATCCCGCCCATCAGCATAACAAGGCTCCCAGTTCTCCATGGCCTGTCCTGCCTTTCTGGATTTTACACTTTTTTCAGATGGCCCTTTTGACCGGGGGGAAGTGAGACTTCATTGTAGTGCAGATTTCCTTTGCAAGCTTGCTTGGTTGGCCAAAAAGTGCGTATGCGTTTTTTCCTGAATATATTCAGGAAAAAACGCATACGCCCTTTTTGGCCAAGTGCATCATTGTGGACGTTCTGCCTCTTTTCCTATGCTTTAAATGCAATTCCAGTCTACCTCCTGAAATCGGTTTCCTGCAATTCTGCCCCGCTTTCAAGTCCTCTTGGCAGCCTTACTTCAGTATATTTTTGGACGATAGCTGTCATTTATAACTCTGCAGGTTTGTGAATTACAGTGCCCATGAGCTCCTTTCTTCAACTCGCTTTCTTGTGAGCTGGCCGCAACACTGCAGGATTGCTTCAGGCCCTAATCTGGTTCCGGCACGGCACGCTGAGCCTTTGGTTAATTCCTCTTCCTGGTGGGAAATGAGAGTTAAATTTGCCCGTCCAGACACCTCCAGCTAGTCTCTCATTGTTTCTCCCTATTCCTGTTCATCTTCCGCAGAAATTGCAAATGGGCCAAACAGGAGGTTAAAGGCACTGACTCTCCAAGTCGGGAGAGTGATAGTAAAGCGTCTGGAATGTTGCACCTGAGTACCAGGGGACGAGAACTGAGACATATTGGAACATGTCTCCCGAGCACACTGTTGATCATACTCTGGGTTCCACGTGCATGTTTTACCTAAAGACAGAATCCCTTAAACCTGGAGAGTTGAGACCCGTGGAATGGGTACCATGCAATATGACTTCAAAGGGTCTTCATTTGCTCACCGAACCTCTCCAATCCTATCACTGCTGCGTTTATGCCCCTGTACACACGCTTGATTTTCTTTCAGAGACGTAGCAATCCATAGGTTTTAAGATACTTACTAGTCAGGTACATTCTTAGGCGTTTAATATGGGGTGTTGAGTCCATTTCGCTGAGCAAGGAGTAGTTCTTGTCTATTCTATATTTGGCTTAAGGAACTTTATCTGTGCTCATTTCAATCTCTGGTTTTATGCAGCACCCCAACTCACCTTTCCACTTAAGCAAACATAAGTTGGTTTTCTAAATTTGAGACCCTGTTCTGTTTTGTAATCCAGTTCCTGTGTAGCCAAGTTTACATCCCGTGTATTAGTGATATCTTATGATGTTTCTTTTTCTGTGTAACTTATTTCAGTTAGAATCATCATACCTGAATCCACTCATTATGCTGCTATGGGCCTGATGACATAGATTTCATTGCTGAGTGATATTGCATTGTACGTAAGTACCACAACTTCTTTATCCATTTTTCACTTTCTGCGATATTGAACTTGTACCGTAAACGAGTTTCTTGTAAACAGAGCCGTCCCAAACATTGGGGTGGCTGTGTCTTTTTGATTTTAATTTCCCTAAGCTATAGGACCATAAGTGGAAGTGCCCTAGGCTCTGTTGCTTTGTTTTTTAGATGTTTCAGGAAACACCATACACCTCTCCCGAGTGGCTCTTGGCAATTTACATCCCGCCCATCAGCATAACAAGGCTCCCAGTTCTCCATGGCCTGTCCTGCCTTTCTGGATTTTACACTTTTTTCAGATGGCCCTTTTGAGCGGGGGGAAGTGAGACTTCATTGTAGTGCAGATTTCCTTTGCAAGCTTGCTTGGTTGGCCAAAAAGGGCGTATGCGTTTTTTCCTGAATATATTCAGGAAAAAACGCATACGCCCTTTTTGGCCAAGTGCATCATTGTGGACGTTCTGCCTCTTTTCCTATGCTTTAAATGCAATTCCATTCTACCTCCTGAAATCGGTTTCCTGCAATTCTGCCCCGCTTTCAAGTCCTCTTGGCAGCCTTACTTAAGTATATTTTTGGACGATAGCTGTCATTTATAACTCTGCAGGTTTGTGAATTACAGTGCCCATGAGCTCCTTTCTTCAACTCGCTTTCTTGTGAGCTGGCCGCAACACCGCAGGATTGCTTCAGGCCCTAATCTGGTTCCGGCACGGCACGCTGAGCCTTTGGTTAATTCCTCTTCCTGGTGGGAAATGACAGTTAAATTTGCCCGTCCAGACACCTCCAGCTAGTCTCTCATTGGTTCTCCCTATTCCTGTTCATCTTCCTCAGAAATTGCAAATGGGCCAAACAGGAGGTTAAAGGCACTGACTCTCCAAGTCGGGAGAGTGTTAGTAAAGCGTCTGGAATGTTACACCCGAGTACCAGGGGACGAGAACTGAGACATATTGGAACACGTCTCCCGATCACACGGTTGATCATACTCTGGGTTCCACGTGCATGTTTTAGCTGAAGGAAGAATCCCTTAAACCTGGAGAGTTGAGACCCGTGGAATGGGTACCATGCAATATGACTTCAAAGGGTCTTCATTTGCTCACCGAACCTCTCCAATCCTATCACTGCTGCGTTTATGCCCCTGTACACACGCTTGATTTTCTTTCGGAGACATAGCAATCCATAGGTTTTAAGATACTTACTAGTCAGGTACATTCTTAGGCGTTTAATATGGGGTGTTGAGTCCATTTCGTTGAGCAAGGAGTAGTTCTTGTCTATTCCATATTTGGCTTAAGGAACTTTATCTGTGCTCATTTCAATCTCTGGTTTTATGCAGCACCCCAACTCACCTTTCCCCTTAAGCAAGCATAAGTTGGTTTTCTAAATTTGAGACCCTGTTCTGTTTTGTAATCCAGTTCCTGTGTAGCCAAGTTTACATTCCGTGTATTAGTGATATCTTATGATGTTTCTTTTTCTGTGTGACTTATTTCAGTTAGAATCATCATACCTGAATCCACTCATTATGCTGCTACGGGCCTGATGACATAGATTTCATTGCTGAGTGATATTGCATTGTACGTAAGTACCACAACTTCTTTATCCATTTTTCACTTTCTGCGATATTGAACTTGTACCGTAAACGAGTTTCTTGTAAACAGAGCCGTCCCAAACATTGGGGTGGCTGTGTCTTTTTGATTTTAATTTCCCTAAGCTATAGGACCATAAGTGGAAGTGCCCTAGGCTCTGTTGCTTTGTTTTTTAGATGTTTCAGGAAACACCATACACCTCTCCCGAGTGGCTGTTGGCAATTTACATCCCGCCCATCAGCATAACAAGGCTCCCAGTTCTCCATGGCCTGTCCTGCCTTTCTGGATTTTACACTTTTTTCAGATGGCCCTTTTGACCGGGGGGAAGTGAGACTTCATTGTAGTGCAGATTTCCTTTGCAAGCTTGCTTGGTTGGCCAAAATGGGCGTATGCGTTTTTTCCTGAATATATTCAGGAAAAAACGCATACGCCCTTTTTGGCCAAGTGCATCATTGTGGACGTTCTGCCTCTTTTCCTATGCTTTAAATGCAATTCCAGTCTACCTCCTGAAATCGGTTTCCTGCAATTCTGCCCCCCTTTCAAGTCCTCTTGGCAGCCTTACTTCAGTATATTTTTGGACGATAGCTGTCATTTATAACTCTGCAGGTTTGTGAATTACAGTGCCCCTGAGCTCCTTTCTTCAACTCGCTTTCTTGTGAGCTGGCCGCAACACCGCAGGATTGCTTCAGGCCCTAATCTGGTTCCGGCATGGCACGCTGAGCCTTTGGTTAATTCCTCTTCCTGGTGGGAAATGAGAGTTAAATTTGCCCGTCCAGACACCTCCAGCTAGTCTCTCATTGGTTCTCCCTATTCCTGTTCATCTTCCGCAGAAATTGCAAATGGGCCAAACAGGAGGTTAAAGGCACTGACTCTCCAAGTCGGGAGAGTGTTAGTAAAGCGTCTGGAATGTTACACCCGAGTACCAGGGGACGAGAATTGAGACATATTGGAACACGTCTCCCGATCACACGGTTGATCATACTCTGGGTTTCACGTGCATGTTTTAGCTGAAGGAAGAATCCCTTAAACCTGGAGAGTTGAGACCCGTGGAATGGGTACCATGCAATATGACTTCAAAGGGTCTTCATTTGCTCACCGAACCTCTCCAATCCTATCACTGCTGCGTTTATGCCCCTGTACACACGCTTGATTTTCTTTCAGAGACATAGCAATCCATAGGTTTTAAGATACTTACTAGTCAGGTACATTCTTAGGCATTTAATATGGGGTGTTGAGTCCATTTCGTTGAGCAAGGAGTAGTTCTTGTCTATTCCATATTTGGCATAAGGAACTTTATCTGTGCTCATTTCAATCTCTGGTTTTATGCAGCACCCCAACTCACCTTTCCCCTTAAGCAAGCATAAGTTGGTTTTCTAAATTTGAGACCCTGTTCTGTTTTGTAATCCAGTTCCTGTGTATCCAAGTTTACATTCCGTGTATTAGTGATATCTTATGATGTTTCTTTTTCTGTGTGACTTATTTCAGTTAGAATCATCATACCTGAATCCACTCATTATGCTGCTATGGGACTGATGACATAGATTTCATTGCTGAGTGATATTGCATTGTACGTAAGTACCACAACTTCTTTATCCATTTTTCACTTTCTGCGATATTGAACTTGTACCGTAAACGAGGTTCTTGTAAACAGAGCCGTCCCAAACTTTGGGGTGGCTGTGTCTTTCTGATTTTAATTTCCCAAGCTACAGGACCATAAGTGGAAGTGCCCTAGGCTCTGTTGCTTTGTTTTTTAGATGTTTCAGGAAACACCATACACCTCTCCCGAGTGGCTGTTGGCAATTTACATCCCGCCCATCAGCATAACAAGGCTCCCAGTTCTCCATGGCCTGTCCTGCCTTTCTGGATTTTACACTTTTTTCAGATGGCCCTTTTGACCGGGGGGAAGTGAGACTTCATTGTAGTGCAGATTTCCTTTGCAAGCTTGCTTGGTTGGCCAAAAAGGGCGTATGCGTTTTTTCCTGAATATATTCAGGAAAAAACGCATACGCCCTTTTTGGCCAAGTGCATCATTGTGGACGTTCTGCCTCTTTTCCTATGCTTTAAATGCAATTCCAGTCTACCTCCTGAAATCGGTTTCCTGCAATTCTGCCCCGCTTTCAAGTCCTCTTGGCAGCCTTACTTCAGTATATTTTTGGACGATAGCTGTCATTTATAACTCTGCAGGTTTGTGAATTACAGTGCCCATGAGCTCCTTTCTTCAACTCGCTTTCTTGTGAGCTGGCCTCAACACTGCAGGATTGCTTCAGGCCCTAATCTGGTTCCGGCACGGCACGCTGAGCCTTTGGTTAATTCCTCTTCCTCGTGGGAAATGAGAGTTAAATTTGCCCGTCCAGACACCTCCACCTAGTCTCTCATTGGTTCTCCCTATTCCTGTTCATCTTCCTCAGAAATTGCAAATGGGCCAAACAGGAGGTTAAAGGCACTGACTCTCCAAGTCGGGAGAGTGATAGTAAAGCGTCTGGAATGTTGCACCTGAGTACCAGGGGACGAGAACTGAGACATATTGGAACACGTCTCCCGATCACACGGTTGATCATACTCTGGGTTTCACGTGCATGTTTTAGCTGAAGGAAGAATCCCTTAAACCTGGAGAGTTGAGACCCGTGGAATGGGTACCATGCAATATGACTTCAAAGGGTCTTCATTTGCTCACCGAACCTCTCCAATCCTATCACTGCTGCGTTTATGCCCCTGTACACACGCTTGATTTTCTTTCAGAGACATAGCAATCCATAGGTTTTAAGATACTTACTAGTCAGGTACATTCTTAGGCATTTAATATGGGGTGTTGAGTCCATTTCGTTGAGCAAGGAGTAGTTCTTGTCTATTCCATATTTGGCTTAAGGAACTTTATCTGTGCTCATTTCAATCTCTGGTTTTATGCAGCACCCCAACTCACCTTTCCCCTTAAGCAAGCATAAGTTGGTTTTCTAAATTTGAGACCCTGTTCTGTTTTGTAATCCAGTTCCTGTGTATCCAAGTTTACATTCCGTGTATTAGTGATATCTTATGATGTTTCTTTTTCTGTGTGACTTATTTCAGTTAGAATCATCATACCTGAATCCACTCATTATGCTGCTATGGGACTGATGACATAGATTTCATTGCTGAGTGATATTGCATTGTACGTAAGTACCACAACTTCTTTATCCATTTTTCACTTTCTGCGATATTGAACTTGTACCGTAAACGAGGTTCTTGTAAACAGAGCCGTCCCAAACTTTGGGGTGGCTGTGTCTTTCTGATTTTAATTTCCCAAGCTACAGGACCATAAGTGGAAGTGCCCTAGGCTCTGTTGCTTTGTTTTTTAGATGTTTCAGGAAACACCATACACCTCTCCCGAGTGGCTGTTGGCAATTTACATCCCGCCCATCAGCATAACAAGGCTCCCAGTTCTCCATGGCCTGTCCTGCCTTTCTGGATTTTACACTTTTTTCAGATGGCCCTTTTGACCGGGGGGAAGTGAGACTTCATTGTAGTGCAGATTTCCTTTGCAAGCTTGCTTGGTTGGCCAAAAAGGGCGTATGCGTTTTTTCCTG